>NC_133389.1:156157668-156460699 GCF_047511655.1 Castor canadensis | reverse complement strand
ATTGAAATGGAAATGCCAAAGACTTTGCACTGGTTCTTTTAACTTTCTCCACATTTCTGAGAGACCCTCTGCATAGTAAACAATTTCCTCAGAGCAAGGTGATTGTCCCACAAAAGTTGTTGTTAACTTTTGTACTCACCTTCAGGTAGTACATGGGCCGGGTCTCATATGTCATTCCTAGAAAATGCTGGGTCGCCACTTCTGAGTATCTCTCACTGATCAGGCTCATCCAGTGATAGATCTGAAACAGCCCAGGAAGACCACAGCTATCAATAGGAAGATCGATTAATTGCCTCTGATGAAGATAACTGTTTCTTCCACTAAGACATTGAACTCTGTACTCTGCTCTACACTGCAATAGCTATGTGGTAAATAAAACAGAAAACTAAACCAATGGACTATTACCTACCACCTGTCTTTTTCTTTAAAGATCTACTCTGCCAGCAAGTCTTAGGACACCTTGTTGAACTGTTTCAACTATATATATGAATATATATGTATATATACATACATGAAGCTTTGAACTTTATTGAAATTATTTATTTTTTCTTACTTCTCTTTATACTGTTAGCTAGCATATTTTTCCTGTAGATGTTTCTAATTTTACTATTATTTAATCAACTTATTTTTGTCTTTAAATATGCATAGATTTTATTTCATTTGTTAAAAGTTGAAAGTTAGCCTCCTATTTTATCTCAAGTTAATTCTTTCCTCATATCCCTGTCTTACACAAGTTTCATATCCATGCATTTTCTTTTTTTTCCCCCTTTTTTAAAATTATTGCTGTACTGAGGGTACATTGTGACATTTACAAAAATTCTTACAGTATGTTGTAGCTGAATTCACTCCCCCCAGAATAGTTTTTCCCATTGAACTTTACAAATAAGTAATTGAGAATTAGTAATTTTGATAAGCTACCAATAACACTTCAGAGACAATGAATAACAACAGGTTCTTCATATGACTATGTGGGATACACAGTCATGCCAGTAATTTCAGGTCAAGCTTTATTTTGTGGGATCTTCCATCTTAATGGATCCCAACAGCTATGATTGGGTGCTGGTTTTGCCCCAAAGTTTCATGTGCTGGAGACGTGATTCCCAGTGTGGTGATGTGGGAACTGACAGAATTTTCAAGAAGTGAGGCCTACTAGGAGATCCTTAGGTCATTTGCAGCCCTACCCTTAGGAGGAAATACTGTTCTCCTGGAGAGTGAACTCTCTTGAGAGCAAGTTGTGATAAAACTATGAACATGACTTCCCACTCTCTCGCTGGCTTCCTGTTTGGTGGTGTGATTGCTTCCCCTCACACTGCTGCCTTTGCCATCTACCATGAGTCGATGTAGGCAAGATGGATGGCCCTCACTAGACACTGCACTGTGCTGTTTGATCTTTCTTCTCCTTAAACTATGAGCTAAATAAACCTCTTTTCTTCCTAAAGTTAGCCTGTTACAAGTATTTCATTATAGTAATGAAAAGCAGACTAGTCCACCAACAATAACCTTTGCTAATGTTCTAAGATTTGAGAAGACCTGGCTATACCCTTTCCAAAACATGGTAACTGAAGTTTCTAAATCAAACTAAAGATAATAATTTTGATTCATCTGAGTAGACTTTAATAGATGGTGATTTAATTACAAACCCGACATCGGGTTTAGAAGGAATCTTATACCTTTGCCTAACAATCTATAACTGGGGTTCCAATGAGAAAAACGTAAGACATATTAAGACATTCATTAGCATGGCTCAGGCACATCACACACAGAATTTCTACGTAGTTGACAACTCTGAATAGCAACAATCAAGAATTACAACAAATAATAATTAATTGGGATAACCATTATCTTGTTTCAAACATTTTGAATCTCTATCGACATTCATCTTGGCATAAAATATTTTTAGATAAAGTGGATTATTACAGCATTAATAATACTTAAGTCAGGGCAGTTTCAATTCAGTCTATTAACTGAAAAGAATAGCAGCTTATTCCATGGGTACCATGTGTGTACCTGTGATGGGGCCATATCAGGTACAGATGTGTAAGCCTTGAGAGAGCTGCAAAGAGCAGCAAGGAGAAACAGCAGCTGTCATTTACTTACTGCTTAATCAATAATGGTGTCGTTGGTTGTGAGACAGACACTACTACTTCTATTTCACAGATGAGAAAATGAAGGGTCAAAGAGATTTAATGTCTTGGTCAAGGTTCTACAACCAGCAATGACCAAACCAGGTATGAACCCATCTCTAACACATCATAAGGTTTCCATGGACAACACTGGGCCTTGTTCAAAATCATAGTACTTTAGAGATGATTTTTCAGAAGAAAGTATAAATTCTTTCTTATACTCTTTGAAAAAAGTTCTATAAAATACTCAGATATCCCCAAATGCTGAGAGAATGAATTAGTAAAGCCTGTTTTGTAGGCAATTTGTGCCTTTATATAAAAAATTTTGATATATGTATTCTTTCTAATCCAGTCATTCTATTTTTAGTTTATACCTTAAAAAATTTGACCTAAACATTGTGTGCACATATGAATAAAAGAAAAAAAAATTTTTTTTCTGTGTAAGTTTTATAGACACACACACATACACACATACACAGAGAGAAGCTAATTTTCCACTATATCTAGTTTTAGAACCCACCAAACATCTTAGTAGCATTACATATATTTCTTTGTAAAAGGGTTTTTCCCTCTTAAGAACTGTTGCTGTGCCCCTTGCATCTTATAAGTAATAGCTACATTTTCAGCTAAATAAAATGCAATTAGAAGCCTCCACCCATGTCTCACACCCACATAAGTGCCAATCCTGCCCTGCTAAGCCTGTTAAGGACTTGATAAACAGAGATAAGTGTTAATTCCAGTTCACAGGCACACTAGCAAACTTGCTCATTGGATGTTCTTTCCCTCATTTTTCTTTTGTTATTAATTTCTTTTTATTTCCTATCACAGGGTTTTGTAGTTTCAGGGGTGGTGGTGGAGGAGGAGAAGATTTTTTAAAATTCCTTCAACTTAGTGCACAGGTAAATCTCAGCCTCACATTTTGAGTCTCTCCAGTCCATGAATAGTCACAATGAGCCATTCCTTGTGCATCCTAAAGTAGGTTGTGACCACCACCAAACTCCCCACATGGGTCCTTGCTCACCTCTTCCATGGGGTGATATTCAGTATAGGAATAGGTCTCCAGGCTGCTCCATGGACTCATGACCTCTTGTCTGTGTTGCACTAAGGATCTGAAAAGGGAAGAGACCAGACAAAAAATAGTGAAGAAACCAGGAAAACTGAGAGTTAGAAGGCTGGTGAAAAGGTAGAAAGCAATGCTCACAGGATTTGGAGCGCAGATGCCAGTTTGGAGTCTTGGCTCTGTGTTTTACTAATTGTGAGATCTTGGGTTGCCATGTAGCCTTTTTGATCTGCAATTTCTTTATCTACAGGGTGAGGACAATCATTTCAGCCTTGCAGGGAGGCTTGGATGATTCACTAAGATGTTGTAAACACTTTTAAATTTGTAAAAGAAATAATAGCTAGATTTATTGAAATGACACTTTTTCTAGGACATGCACCATTCTAAGCAATTTAAATCTCATTTACTTTTCTCTAAAACTCTGAGATACTCTTATTATCTCTGTTTCAGAGATGAAGAAACCAAACCATAGGGAAAATGTTACTAGGACCTAACCTCTGGCAGTCTGAAACATCTAGAATGTAAGTCACTGTGATGAATACAATGGAGAGAAATAATCTTTATGCAATCATTTGTCTTTTGTTTACATAAACATAGGCTCACAGCAAAACTAAGTGGAAGTACAGATGATTCCCATGCAGCCCCTATCCTGACACATACGAAACTTACCCTGTGGACATCCCACAACACATACGGTGTATGTTGTACATACATTCTATGGAATTGGACAAATGTTTGATAATATGTATGAACCATTATAATACCATACAGAATAATTTTAGTGCCCTAAAATTCTTCTGTGCTCTGCTAATTCATCCTTCCCTTCCTCATCCCCTGGCAACTACCCATTTTTTTTCTGTCTTCATAGTTTTGCCTTTTCCAGAATGTTGTAAAGTTGGACTCACACAGTGCAGAGCCTTTTCAGATTGGCATCTTTCACTTACCAATATGCCTCAAGTTTCCGCCATGTCTTTTCACAGCTGGATAGCTCATTTCTTTCTCAGTTCTATATAATATTCTTTTACCTACATGCACCACAGTGGAAAGACAGTTTGTTTGCTTCCAGTTTTGGCAATTATGAATAAAACTTTTATAGAGCTCCACGTGCATATTTTTGTGTAGACGTGTTTTTAATTCATTTGAGCAAATTCTTAAAAGTGCAATTGCCAAATCATATGGTAGAAGTATGTTTAGTTTTATAAGAAACTGCCAAACTGTCTTCCAAATGGCTGCAACATTTTTTGTATTCCCACCAGCACTGAATGAGAGTTCTGGTTGCTCCACACCCTGATTAGTACGTGAAGATGTCAGTTTTTGGATTGGGGCCACATTTCTCACTGTCTTCATTTGCAATTACCTAGTGATAGGTGACACAGAACATATTTTCATATTTACTGACAATTTCTGTATCTTATTTACATTATTATAATTAAACATTTATTTTAGCTCCCAGCTTCCCAAGTGGCCAAGGCAAAAGTTGAATGCAATATCATATAATTTTTGGAAGGAAATTCATAATTTTACTTATAGAATCATTTTCATGGTACAAAATTCCCGGACAATGGTTTGCCATTTTACATTATGTAAGAAAAGTAACCAATAGAGTACACATAATGAGAAAAAATAGCTTTGTAAATGCTACCGAAGTATCCTTCAAAGAGTCCTTCCTTATAGCAAAATTTGATAAAAATTCACAACATAAAGTTTAAGTTTGACAAAAAAGTAGCTATGAGGGAAATTAAGATAGCACTCTTGGTCTGTAGCATCCTGACAATCTTACTTCATATAAGAGCAGAGTTTAAAGAGCATAGAAAAACTAAGATACCTATTAACTTCTCTCTTTCAACTGTAACTTGTCAACTGTATTGTGCTTCGGGTAGATACTTTACAGGAGCCACTTCAAAACTGAGCTCTAAAATGCTTCTTTTCTGTAATCAGCCATTCACTGATTACAGTCCCAAGATTCTCATGTAAATGTAAGGTAGGTTTTTGTTGAATGAAGTATAGGTAATCTCTGCATCTTCGTGGAGAAGTATCTGTTCAGATCTTTTGCCCATATTTTAATCAGATTACTCTTTCATTACTTTAGTGAGTTTTAAGAGTTCTTTATATTTTTTGGATCACAGTCTTTTATCATGGACTTTTCATGAACATTTTATCTCAGTTCATAGCTTGCCTTCTCATTTTTTTTGACATTTTCTTTCACAGAGTAGACATTTTTAACTTTAATAAAGTTTGACTTATTAATTCTTCCTTTCATGTATTGTATCTTTTCTGTTGTCTCAAAAAGTCACCATAAAACCCAAAGTCATCTAACTTTTTTCCTAAGGTATCTTCTGGAATCTTACAGTTTTGCATTTAATATTTAGATCTATGACACATTTTGAGTTTGTATTTGTGATGCACTTTTTTGTATGTGAATCTAGTTGTTCTAGCACTGTTTGCTGCAAGCAGTCTTTTTCTCTGTTTTATTATGTTTGCTCTTTTGTCAAAGATCAGTTGTCTGTATTCTTGTGGGTCTATTTCTGGGCTCCCTATTCTCTTCTATTGATCTGTTCATTTATTTTTTTGCCAATACACAGTGTCTTGATTACTGTAGGTTTATATTAAGCCTTAAAATCAGATACTGTTAGTCCCCTGACTTTATTCTTCTCTTTTAATATTGTGTTGGCTAGTCTATGTTTTTTACTTGTCCACATAAACTTTAGAATCAGTTTATTGATAACCACATGGTAGGATTGTTATTGGGATTACATTGAATCTATAGATAAAATTGGAAACAACTTGACAGTATTGAATCCTCCTATGTAAGGACATAGAATGTACCTCCATTTACTTAGTTCTTCTTTGATATCTTTCATTAGAGTTTTATAGGTTTCCTCATATAGACATTATGAAAATTATTAGATATATACCCAAGTATTTCATGGGGGGGCACTAAAATAAATGGTAACTTTTTTTGTGGTACTGGGGATTGAACTCAGGTTTCACACTTTCTAGGCAGAAACTCTATCACTTGAGCCACTCCACCAGCCCTATTTTGTGTTGGGTATTTTCAAGATGGGGTCTTATGAACATTTGCCTCAGGCCAGCTTCACACCACCATCCTCCTGATCTCTCCATCCTGAGTCACTGGTGCTCAGTGATAACGTTTTTTAATTTCAAATTCCATTTGTGTATCTGTATATATATAATATTATATATATTATATATATATATATATTGTATATATAGTACATATATTTATATGCAATATATAGAAATATGTATAGAAAACTTGTATATATATATATATATACACACAGTATATAGAAAATCAATTGGCTTTCATATATTAGTCTTTTACATTTTGTATAATTCCTTATCAGTTACAGGAAGATTTATTGTTTTGATTCTTTCTGATTTTCTTCACACACAATCATGTCATTTTCAAACAAGGGCAGTTTTATTTCTTTCTTCCTAAACTGTATGCAACTTATTTCCTTTTCTTGTCTTATCGCATTAGCTAGGCCTCCAAGTACAATGTTGGAAAACAGTGTGAGAGCAGACACCTTTATTGTGACTGATCTTACTAAGAAAACTTCTAGTTTCTCATCATTAAGTATGATGTTAGCTATAGGTTTTTTTTTTCTTGGTAGTACTGGGGTTTGAACTCAGGGTTTCATGCTTGTGAAGAAGCCACTCTATTGCTTGAGCCACACTTCCAGTCATTTTTGCTCTGGTTAGTTTGGAGATAAAGTCTTGTGGTTTTTTCAGGCTGGCCAGGGCGGCTATCTTCCTATTTTAGTCTTCCTCCTGTTGCTGGGATGACATGTGCATACCATGACATCCAGCCTTTTTTTTGAAAGGAAGTCTTAAAAACTTCCTTTTTCCCTGGACTAGGCTGGACTAGAGCCATGCTCCTCCCTATCTTAGCCTCCTACATAGGTTTGAATGACTGGCGTGTACTACATAGGTTTGAATGACTGGCGTGTACTACATAGGTTTGAATGACTGGCGTGTACTACATAGGTTTGAATGACTGGCCCAACAACTAATTGAAATGGGGTCTTACTAACTTTTTTTTGCCCAAGCTGGCCTCAAACCATGATCCTCCTGATCTCAAGCTAGGAATCAACCCATCATGAATGGATGTTAGGTTTTGTCAAATGCTTTTTCTATACCTACTTACAGATCATGTGATTTCCCTGTTTGGTCTATAGATGCACTGGGTAACGCTAGTTGACCTTTGAATGCTGGGCCAGCTTTGCATAACTGTGATAAACTCCATTTGGTCATTGTTTATAATTCTTTTTTACATATAGCTAGATTCGATTTATTTTTTTAAGATTCTTATATCTGTATTCATGGGATATATTGGTCTGTACTTTCCTTATAATGTCTTTACCTGATTTTGATATTACGACAATGCTTGACTCATAGACTGGGTTAGGAAGTATTTTTTTCTGCTTCTAGCTTTTAGAAGAGATGGTAAATAATAAGTATAATTTCTCCTTTAAATGTTTAGTAGAGTTCACCTGTGAACCTATCTGAGCCTGGTGCTTTTGGTTTTAGAAGATTATTAAACATCAATTCAATTTCTTTAATAAATATAGGCTTGTTCCAACTGGCTCTTTATGGTTTATTTTTAAGGAAACAGTTTAGTAATACCAGACCACCTTTATACTAAATATTATGCTAGCACCTAAGAGAACATATTCATGCACAATTTATAATTTAATTCTCACTACAACTCTGTGAAGTGTTATTATCCATATTCTACAAATGAGGAAACTGAAACCAGGAGAAATTAAATAACTCACAAGAAGTCACAGAGCTGGTTAGTCACACAATGACTACTCATCCTTAAGCCACACAAATATTTAAGCAAGAAAGGATTTTTTGTGTGATTTAACATTTTCATTGTGAGATCATACTGACAGCTCATTTGCCCAACAGGTATCTACAGCATGATTACTCTCTTAATGCCACTGCTATGTGTGCTTTTGGAGATGCTGGGTACAAACTTTTGTTAGTGATCCTGAATTGCAAAGAAATGCGTTGAAGATCTAATTAACTAATGTTTCAATGAGTTTTTATCTATTTTCCTGCATTTTTGTACTTCTGTGATATTGCACTTTCTCTTTCTCTAAGCCTTCCTTTCTTTTCTTTTTTTTTTTTCATTTTTCTTTTATTATTCATATGTGCATACAAAGCTTGGTTCATTTCTCCCCCCTGCCCCCACCCCCTCCCTTACCACCCACTCCACCCCCTCCCGCTCCCCCCCCCCCAATACCCAGCAGAAACTATTTTGCCCTTATCTCTAATTTTGTTGTAGAGAGAGTATAAGCAATAATAGGAAGGAACAAGGGGTTTTGCTGGTTGAGATAAGGATAGCTATACAGGGCATTGACTCACATTGATTTCCTGTGCGTGGGTGTTACCTTCTAGGTTAATTCTTTTTGATCTAACCTTTTCTCTAGTTCCTGGTCCCCTTTTCCTATTGGCCTCAGTTGCTTTAAGGTATCTGCTTTAGTTTCTCTGCATTAAGGTAAGCCTTCCTTTCTTTGTCTGTAAATTGGGAAGAATAATAGTACCTTAGGATTCTTATGAGAATTAAATAACTTAATCCGTGTTTAATTATGAGTGTGACTTCCTACATGTAGTCAATTCCTAATAAATGATAAAACACTGTTGTTCAAAAGAAAGCCAAAGCCCATTTAACTGCATTGATATTAAAAATAAAATTATACAAAGAAATAATTTAGCCATTCAATTACTATTATTCTTAAAACTATGCTAAACCACAAAACATTTTTATAAGACTAATTAAAACAAAAATTCCATTCATATTTACCTAAATCCAATAATTACACAGACTGTATTCTAATTTTTACCTTGTTATTTAGCATCATGTAGTACAATTAACCACTACCCAAATGGACATCAATTTCTTCATACAATTCCACTACTTTAATACTTTAATGATAATTATTGTTAATTATTAGTGATACTAATAATAATTTGAATTTAGCAGGAGCTCTTTGCTCTCAAAATTGTGTCTTATGCATTCTTAAATGAAATTTACCCTATCTAGCGTGTCCAAATGAAAATCTCATGAGATAGATTGTCTAAATAAAACAATGAAAATGAAGGTTAAAAGAAACAAATGTTATTTAAATTGTAGCAGTTAAGGAACAATATTTCTTCCAGTTATTCATGGATTCATTTCTAAAATTCATCACTTGCTGTATTTTAAAATAAGTAATAGTTTTTTGGAGTGCATAATTTCAATATAAAATGTACATCGGTGCAAGTAATGTATTCAGACTGATTGCTTTATAGAAGATATTATTCTATAATATCTATATTATTTATTATCTTATAAAGAAACATACATGTATCCCATAATGTGTTTCAAATTCATAAAAATTCAATAGACATATAAATTTTCAGGAGCATGTTTTATGTCTTTATTAACTAACCAGCAAATATACTTTATAATAATGTAGTTAAACCTTATTGAGCACTACTTGCTAGATGCTAGTGAAAGCTCTTTATGTTATCACATTTATTTATTTAACAATGTTACAGGTATGTATTCTTACTGTTTTACTTAAAGTAGAAATAGGGAATAGTAATAGAAAAGATTTCTTTCTCAAAGTTAAAAATCTGCTTAAGACACAAACACACAAAAAGCAAAATAACTTAGCCATTAAATAACAAGGTAGGGGGTGTGATAAGCAGATGCCTCAATGGCACTAAAGTATATTGGGGCCAAGAGAGGAAGAATTCCAAACTCAAGCAGAGCTAATAACAACAGCATTTTACCAGCAATTACATAGGCTAGAGCTGTTTTAAGAATCTGGTATCTGTACATATGCGACTTATTTTTTTTTTTTTTTATTCATATGTGCATACAAGGCTTGGGTCATTTCTCCCCCCTGCCCCCACCCCCTCCCTTACCTCCCACTCCACCCCTTCCCTCTCCCCCCTACCCCCTCAATACCCAGCAGAAACTATTTTGCCCTTATTTCTAATTTTGTTGTAGAGAGAGTATAAGCATTAATAGGAAGGAACAAGGGTTTTTGCTGGTTGAGATAAGGATAGCTATACAAGGAGTTGACTCACATTAATTTCCTGTGCATGTGTGTTACCTTCTAGGTTAATTCTTTTTGATCTCACCTTTTCTCTAGTTCCTGGTCCCCTTTTCCTATTGGCCTCAGTTGCTTTTAAGGTATCTGCTTTAGTTTCTCTGTGTTAAGGGCAACAAATGCTAAAATTTTTTAGGTGTCTTACCTATCCTCACCCCTCCCCTGTGTGCTAAAGCTTTTATCAAGTGCTCAAAGTCCAATCCCATTGTTGTGTTTGCCCTTGATCTAATGTCCACCATATGCGACTTATTAATCCTAACAATAATCCTTAAAGTAAATATGATCATTCCATGATATTTTTTCTGAAAACTTTGTTACATAGACTAAGCTACTTTTTATTACACTCCAGAATAAATTAAAATATAGCCTACTTTTAATTGGCTACCTTTGATTTGGACAACGAAGGGAACAATAAGTATCAGCATTAAGGTCACTAGAAATTAATTTGAATCCTTTGTTAGAATGAGGAGAAGACAGAGAATGAAGTAAATAAAGAGGATATCTTTTTAAAAAGTCACCATAAATTAATTGTACAAAGGGATTTCACAATGATATTTCCACAGATGCATACAATGTACTTTGATCAAATTTATTCCTCTATTATTCTGAACCCCCCTTCCTTATTATCCCTTTTACAAATAATATTTAGTGGGTTTTCTTATACTATTTTCATATATATGTATACATAATGATATATGTGTGTGTATATATATATATATATATACATGTCTATACATACACGTATATTTAGATATATATGTGTATATATACATATATATATACTTCAGTCATGTTCATCCCCAAATACCCTCTCCTTTCCCCTTTTCCCCTCCTATTGGTTTCCCCACCAGATGGTTCCCTTTGTAATGCTCACATATCATTATAATTATTATTGTTGCTATTATCACTTTAATTCTAAATTCCACATATATGCAAACATTTGTGTTTTGGCTTATTTCATTCAACCTGATTATCTCCAGTTCCATTCATTTTCCTGTAAACAAAATAATTTCATTCTTCTTTATTGTTAAATAATATCCCATTATGTATATATAGTACATTTTCTTTATTTATTCATTGTTTGTTGGACACCTAGGCTGATTCTACAGCTTGGCTAATGTAAATAGTGCTGCTATAAGCATGAGTGTGCAGGTATCTCTATTGTATGTTGACTTATACTCCTTCAGATATATGCTCTAGAGTGATATAGTGGTATCATAAGATAGGTCTAGTTTTAGTTTTTTGAGGAACCTCCATACTGATTTCCATAGTGGTTGCACTAATTTACATTCCCATCAAGTATATATAAAGGTTCTTTTTTTTACCTGCATCCTTACCAGCATTTGTTGTCTGTTTTCTTGATGATACATTTCTTAACATATTTATTAGCCATTTGTGTTTCTTCTTCTGAGAACTGTCTGTTCCATTCATTTTTTAAATTCAATTATTTTTTCTTTCGCTGTTTAATTTTTGAGTTCTTTGTATATTCTGGATATTATTCCTTTATCTGGTGAATAGCTTGCAAAAATTTTCCCCCATTCTGTGGGAATATCTTTTCTGGATATTTTCAATCCAAGGTTGGTTAAATTGTTGTATCTATAACCCACAGGTAAAGAGGACCAACTGTGTACCTAACAGTAGGGCTTGCACCTAAAGATTCCTGATTTAAGTGAGCTTGGACTCCTTGGAAATGTCACAATACAGAGGTGAACAAACCAAAGGCACTGAGCAGCCTCAAGTACAACATCTGGTTCCCTCTTACCTCTTTAAGTTCTACAAAATGTATGTTGCTTCCTAAACACAATGTTGAATGACTGGGTCCAGCTAATATCCTCCAAAAGTGAATGGCCTGGAATTTGAACATCTGGTTCCCTCTTACCTCTTTAAGTTCTACAAAATGTATGTTGCTTCCTAAACACAATGTTGAATGACTGGGTCCAGCTAATATCCTCCAAAAGTGAATGGCCTGGAATTTGAGTGAAAGCCTCTGATATTACTAGTGCTCATGACTTTTATACAAAGCTAAAGCAGAAACTCTAATAGACCTCAGAAACTCTAATAAGAACTTGGTGGAAGTAAATGTTTAACCACTTTCCTAGAAAAGCTGTTCCCTGTTTCTAGGTGTTTTTTGGATGATACATAATACATGTAGACAGGGAAAGAAAAAGCTGGCTAATCTTCCAAATTATCACCACTCTCATCTCACCAAGTAAATGAAAAGATTATTGTACTTTGTGTGTTTTTTCTAGACAGAAATTTATAAAATGTTTAACAGAAAAAATGATCCCTTGGGTGCATTATTAATAAATGCTTCAGATCAAAGATCGTCTGATGGAATTTTGGCTGGAATGTATAAAGAGGCAAATCTTACACTTTAAATACTCCAGTGAAGAAACAGTCAAATGAATATTTCATGTAGAAATTTATTTTTAACTTTTATTTCTCTACTTACAAAATTAACATATACTTAAAGTGAAGCATTTAGAAAGTATGAAAAAGTGAAGAATTTAAAAAGTGTGAAGAAGAGAAGCAGAAAAACAGGTAAAAAAGGAAAAAATAATCCTCAAAAATCCCACCTCCCTGAGTTAACCAGTGTTGATATTTTCGCATATTTCCTTTCAGTCTCTTATCTGTTCATGTACTTAGAGCAGATTATATCAATGTATAATTGTACGATCTTTCTTTTTTATTCTATATCCTATCAGAGACATTTCCTCAAACCAGTAAAAGCATTGACATTATTTTTAACAATTGCATAATATTTGAAAATAAGTATTTATTGCATAGCATCATTTATCTACATATTTTCTTTTATGCTGGAGAATACCACTTCTCTTTGAATGTGGGAGGGGTAGTACTTTTGTATCATATAACTTCTTATATAAATCCTTATTCTCATTTCTAATTATTTCCTTGAGCTACATTCCAAGAAGAAGAATTAGAAGGTCAAAGAGGATGAATGTTTTCAAGCCATTTAATTATATTCCTAAACACCGATGGTTTTTATACATGCACATTTTGGGGGGAGTATGCTATACATGTATGTAATATATATGTACATATGTTATGCATTTATATTCTAAATATATGATCACTTTCTCAAGATTTCAGCTTTAGATTTTCTAGGCTATTATCACATGTATTATAATGAATAGTCTCAAAAATTGCAGCTAACCTATGTTTTAAGTTGGGCAGAGTCATATAAAATAAACATTATTATTTTGGTTGATTGATTGTAGCCCACACTGGCCTTGAACTTGCAATCCTCCTGCCTCAGCTTCCTGAGGGCTAGAATTATAGGCACATTTTCAGCTTGTAAATGTTATATCCTATCAGCAAATAATAGTGACAATAAATATACTTGATAAGGGCAAGGTCAAGCAGATTTGAAATGTTTTTCCACAAATGCAGTTATGAAGATCCCCCCAATGGATGGCATCTTGTCTGGGTCCCTCTGCCTGAGCCTAATCACTTCAGTAACTTAACCTGGCCATGGAAATCTTAGTCTTTAAACAGAAGTATCATACAATGTTCATTGTAGAATATTTGCAAAATGAAGAATAGTCAGCAGAAGGGAAAAATCATCAACCAAAGATGACAATTACTATTTTGGTAAGATTTTTTTCTAAGTATTTCATCATATTTCATATTCTGCTTCTTTCCTATAGCACAAAACATCCATTTCTCATACTATTAAAATTTCAGAATTTTTTAAATGAATGAATAAAATCTAATTGTCTTATATAACATACCAGAATTTATATAGCCTAATATAGGATGTTTCAGTTCTTTGCGAATACTATGATATTTATATTATTAAATAAAGCTGCATCTCAGTATAAAACTCTTTCCATACTTAAGTTTGTTTTCTCAGTATAGGTTTCCAGAAACAGGACACTAGGTCAAAATATACGTAAGTTTCTAGGCTCTTGATATTTTTAAGCAGCTTAATTTTTTCCATATTTTCCTTGTGAAATATGTAAGAGTCTTTGTCTCTTGATTTATGGATGAAGAATCCAAGAAAGGAAGATAAATGCATTATCTATGAGAGGTCAAGTAAACTAATGGAAGAAATGAGAAAGAAATGTGTACATAGGTTTTTTGTATCACATTGGTCCTGGATTCTCTTCATATATCTAAAAATCAGACTGTCTAGAAAGACCAGGGACAGCCCAGGTTACATAACTAGCCTGGAGCAAAATTCACAGTGCATTTCTCTGTTCTGTGACAGTAAGTTTGTTGCAAGATTTCTTTTACAATAAAGAAAAAGAGGAAACAGCAATTAAAGCCACACATACTTTACAAAATATGTCAAAGGAGGAAAATAATGGCTTAAGTATGCACAAAAGAAAGTATACTTTAAAGGAAACTCTACCCATAAACACTCACAAAGTAAAGGAATCCTTCTCCTACTATATTTTATATAATATCAAAATATATATACATATAACACGCATTTAGAGAAATTATGACTCTTTAAGAACAAGGAAAGACCACAAAAATGGGACAATTACATGAAAGGGCAATTCATAAAATACTACAGTAATAAAAATGATAAAATCTTTAACCTTATTATAAATCAACAAAATACCAAGGAAGTCAACACTGGGAATTTTTCACTTGTCAAGTTCACAAACACTTAAAAAGTATTTTTAATACATTGTCATTGAAAGTATAAATAGACATAATCTTTCTACAGGGCAATTTGGCAACTCGTAGCAATACTTTTAATTTTTTCAGCCTCTGACCGAGTAATTCAGTAATTATGTTACTGAAATAACCAAATATTTGCAAAAACTTTTTTAGCTGGCTGCTCATCATGGCATTATTTGTAAAAATAAGAAAGTAGAAATCAACTAAATGCTGGAATATTATTAGCAATTGCAATATATTTTAAATGAGTTATGAATGGCATAAGAAAATTGCTATAATTTAGCTGAAAAATTCCAGTAATAGTAATCTAAACATAATTAGCTGTCTATCAAAAAACATTAACAATAATCATGCTTAGGTGAATTATTTGACAATTTTAAACATTTTTCTTAATAATTAATGTAACTTACCATTGAGATCTATGAAAATAAAAGACAGAATTTTTACATAATTTCCTTTTTCCAGTTATAAAACATGACATATCTATTGACCTTTGTCATATGTTGCTCTACAAAATCTTGTTATTATTTATTCAGGGATTATAGAAGCAATGTTCAATGATAAAACTTCGATGATCTTGATTATTCTCATCTCACGGTGGTGTGGATGGGTAGGGAGAGGGAAGAATCTGACCGAAAGAAGCATTCCATTTTGGTTATTAAAATCATAAGTCATCCCATCTTCCCTCTTCTCACTCACCTATCATATCCCAGCACCCCAGGAAGCAGCAGGCCCACAAGGTAAAGGATCCTAAGCAGAAACTTCATTCTTCTGCAGAGAGCTAGAAAATCCTGGGTCTGTCCTGCTAGTCCATAAATCATTATCTCTGAGAATGCATCAAGATATTGGCTCTCACAATCAAGATAAGATAAGTTGGTCACTGGATATCTCAGCAGAAACAGAAGTGAGCTATGCTTCATTAACTCCATCATGTCCTCAAACACTTTCTTTTTTTTTGTAACAATGGAAGATGCTTTACCATTTGATATTTCACTTATCCTCTAAAAGTAAGCTCTTGATTCCACCAGCTCCAGATAGACATTTCCTCCCTAGGTAAAGTCCCTTAAAGTGTTTCTAGGCATCCCCATCACCTGTACTCAGCACCACACAGGCCTTCCTTCCACATGGGCTTGCTGGGCATGATAGGGAGGGTGTCCTCTGCAGTTTAAGGCTTTGTGTGGGGCTGAAAGCCTTCTTTTGCTCTCATGGACCCCATTACCTGCTTCAGGTCCCTCCAGATTTAAGTAGTGAAACAGTTTAAATCCCTTCCCAAGTGGATTTCCCCCACACTTTTTTCACATAAAGGGCTGAGAATGTAGCTCAATGGAACAGTGCTTGCCTAGGATGTGCAAGACCCTGGCTTTTATCTTCAGCACTGCAAAAAAAAAAAAAAAAAAAAAAGATTCTATTAGACACCCCACCATGTTTTCAGACATACTGATACATGCCTGAGTCTCAAACAGTGACCAGCAAATGTAAAGTGACTGCTAAAGTTCCAATTGAGCAATGCAAACAAGAATGCAGAGAAAAAAGAGGATTTAGATTAAATCCTGGCCCCTTGGGAATCTATTGTGCCCAAAAACCAGTGAGAAAAGCAATGGAATAGAATAAAAGATTCCAAAATAAGCTCACACAGCTACAGCCATCTCATTTTCAACAAAGGTGACAAAAATATACATTGGGAAAAAGATAGCTTCTTCATTCAATGGTGGGGAAAACTGGATATCCACATATCACCCCATACATAAATCAATTCTAAATGGAACAAAGATCTAAATGTAAGACTGGAAACTTTGAAACTGGTAGAGAAGCATAGGGAAAACTCTTGAAGATAGATGTATAGGTAGCACCTTCCTGGTGTTACCTATTGACAAATGGGATTGCATCAAATTACAAATCTTCTAAATAGCAAAAGAAACAATTACCAGAGATAATCTAAAGACTGGGAGAAAATCTTAGCCAGTTGTTCATTGGATAAAGGACTAATATACAGATTACACAAAAAGCTCTAAAAAATTAAACACTGAAAGAGAGCAATCCAATTAATAAATGGACAGATGAATTGAATAGACACTTCCAAAGAAGAATTACAAATGTCCAATAAACACATGAAAAAATGTTCAATACCCTTAGCCATAAAGGAAATGCAAATCAAAATTACATTAGATTCCATCTCACCCCAGTCAGAATGGCTACCATCAAAACAAACAAAAATGTTGGCAAGGGTATAGAGATGGGGCAGGGGGGAAACCCTTACACACCGTTGGTGATAATTAAAACTATTGAAATCAGCATGGGAGCTCCTCAAAAAACTAAAACCAGAACTACCATATGATCCTGCTATCCCACTCTTGCTCTTGGGTATATATCAAAGTAGTGTAAATCAACATACAAGAGAGATACTTGCACACCCATGTTTATAGCAGCACTATTCAATATAATCAAGTTATGGAATCAGCCTAGTAGTCCATTGACTGATGAATGGGTAAAGAAAATGTGTTACATATACCTATATACAAAATATATGTAAATGGAATATTATATAAATATATAATATATAAATGTATATAATATATATAAAATATATAAATGGACTATTATTCAGCCATAAAGAAGAATTGCAAATCATCATGTTAAGCAAAATAAGCCAGTCTAAGAAAGACAAATGTGTTCTCCCTCAAATGTGGAATCTAGACCTAAAAAAAACAAAGCATGACAGGAATGTAAAATCTGAGAACTCTTTGAGAGTGAGAACCAGCAGCAGGAGGGTGGAAGGGTAAACAACAAAGGTGGAGATGAGTGTGAATACAGTAAAGTATTTAATATACATGTATAAAAATAGAATAATGAAACCCATTAAGATTGCTTTAAGTGGGGGGAAGGGACGATAAGAAAGTAATAGTGGGGATAAATTTGATCAAAGTACATTATGTGCGTGTATGGAAATTATCATGATGAAATTCCTTTGTGCAATTAAAATACATCAATAGACAAAGAAGGTAGAAGTTACTCACTGGCTCAAATGTTAAAAAGCTGAGTCAGATGAGGACTCTGTCAGGAGGAGGCTCCTGGATCTTTGGCAGGGACAAAGCCTGACTGGAGTTGATTACAGATGGCAAGGGAGTGAGAAAGTACAGGCAATGAACATACAGAGCAGTCAGCCCAGCTTGCCCAAGACAAGGATTCCCTCAAGGAAACTGGGTTGTTATGCTCTTCCACCATCCCCTTGGGATATAGTGAACTCAGAAATGTTGAATTTGAATTTTGATGTTCAGGACAAGATAAAAAATGCAACATCCCTCACCCAGGAGAGGGGACAAGGCAGGCACTTCATTGGTGTTAATTCTGAAGCAAGAGCTTTAATGGAGCTTTCAACTCCATGGACAGAGAGGGGCCTCTAAGAGAAGAGGGGTCTTCTTTTCATTTTCTGCTCACTGGATGGAATCAAGATGGACTCAGGGCGGAGGGGTGCACAAGGAGTCAAACTAAAAGCAAGGTTACAATCTACCTTCCCCTCCCCAACAAAACTGTGATTCCATGCAGTTATTCTGAAACAAAAGAACACAAATAAAAATTAAAAATGCATTAAAACTCACAGTCAAATAATACAATTTGTCAATAGAAACCTGCAAATAATTTTTAAAATGTGTTGTGAAGACATTTGGCATTACTACACAGGGTTTTCCTAGCAGTCACTGATAATTGGATTTTCGTCAATCCCCATGTCCAATTTCACTGTAATATGTGGTCTCCTGCCAACCCCACTGGCCAAAGATTATCCTTCTGTAACCTTATGGAACAAAAGCAGTAACCCAGAGCATTCAGGGCCAGTGAACTGGAACCTTGGGCTCCTCACAAACAAGGGTGAATTATTATCACATCTTTCCTGGTGATTAGATTATTCCTTATCACCGTGTTATATAGCTTTCTAGTTAGTCATCTCAATACAATCTATTCACAATAATAGTGTTTTTATTATTGCTGTTTTATAGTTTCTATAGCAGTAAAATTTATCCTCAGCTCTATTATTATAATACTCAACTACTAATGGAATTCTTGTTTTTATTTGATTGTGTTTTAAAGCCATAACAATAAAATTTACTCCCAAAAATATTACTGCAAGTTTTATGTGCTTTAAACTACTTGATAGAATGCCTGCAAGCACATGTGGTTCTTTTAAGCCACATAAGAGAAGGCTTGCCAAAACATAAACATTGTTTAATGAAAAAAATATTGTGGGGAATTGGTTCCTATTGTGGTAAGGTTTGTATTCTTTGATAGACTAAGTAATGAAATGAAAGAACCTTACAGATAGCTGATTTAGAGGAGGATTAAGTTCTAATTGGCAGAAATGTTTTATTTTTTAAAAAAACTTTTTTTATTACCTGCCAAGCTCTACACATTTCCACAATTTTCATTCTCTAAAATAATGTGCTTTCAAAATAATGTCCGTGATTTCTCTGGACTCAAAGTTGCATGGCTGGTTGCCATATAATAAGTTGGACAGAGGCGCTATGAAATAGTATTACCAATGGCCAGGGGCATTTTGAAGGTAAACAGCTTCGGTGCCTTAAGAACTGGAAGGCACACAGCCAAGTCAACTCACTGCCTCTGCTGTTCGTTAGTTGTTGTCATTGACCCTGAACACAAGGACATTGCAATAAACTTCATCACTTGCTGTGCACCTTTGATGCCTGGAACACTGAATCAAAAGGCTAGAACATGAATTATAATCCAGCCAGTGGAGCAAAGCACCAGTAAGATTCCAGCAAGAAGTATATCAGATAGCAACCATTCAGGTGTGGCTAAGGGCTCAGTCTCAGTTGGATGAGTGATTGATTTATGGTCAAAGGAATAATGGAGACAGATTGGGTAGAGATATATGCTGGTTGATGCTCAGAGATTATAGCTTTAGTTGGAGAAGAGGCCAAAATCTAGATCTGATTTCTGAGGCAGCACCAAGGATAGGTTCTTGTGCTGACAGAAATCTCATCTGTTTGCTGCTGTCACCTAAAGCAATAAACCAATGGGTAGATGGATAGATGGATGCATGGATTGACACATGGATGAATTTGTATCTATGCTTTTGTCAAATGGCATAAATCCATTGACTGATATAGCCACTCCCATATACAGTTCAGTATTTAGCTTGCTGTGACCATTCTCTTCCCTTTGCCTAGCTATGGCAACTGTACAAGTGCACAACTCAGATCAACCTTCAAAAGAAAAAGTGCTGCTGATGTCTGGCTGGGGGGGTGTCTTCAAAATCAGACTCAGTATTCAAGCTGAAACAATGGACTCCCTGCACATCCCCAATCAATGACTGAACACAGAGTGGTACAAAGGGCTCATGATCTGATGCAGGATGCCTCTAGAAGCAGTTGTCTTAGGGCTACATTACAGTCTGGGGCCCTTACCACTCACTCTTCTTTCCCTCCCCTTCTCTTTTCAGTCAACAGACCTGCATCATAGATGGAAGGCTTTCCTTGCCTTCTGCTTCCTTTATCTTTCTCAAGGATTGTACCCCCCAAATCTTTTCCACTTCTAACTCTGCTTTTTCTACTTCTAACTCTGTCTTAGTGTCTGATTCTCAGATGATCCAGTTGATGCACCAGCCAGACTCCAGGACAAATGGAAATAAATGAATACAATTTGTCTGGAGTCACAGGGATCTTTTCAGACATCATTTTTATTCTCAGTCCCTAGAACAGAAACAAACTGAAGAAATAACAGGGACACCTTAGCAGGCATTCAGAACACAGCCAGCAAGCTATAGAAAGTCACATGTGAGCTTAAGTACATACCACACTTGGATTAAAAAAGGACAGGCAAGAAAAGAATGGAACTGAACAGAAAAGAAGTGTTTTCTACCTTACCACTTACTTGTCTTATCTAACCTGCTCACAGTTACTATGTGGCAGGAACAGAATCTTAACCTTTTGTGAAGATAAACTTTGTTACTTCCCTGAGGTTGAAGTATTTTTTATTTGGATCATTGAGGGAGGAAGAGGATTCCAGAAGCACACACTCTCAAGAGTCAAGAGTGGAGGTGGGAGGGCCAGGAGGCTGGGGAGATCCCAGAGGAGTGCCTGGCTTTCCTATAGAACCCCCAGAAACCTGCATGGGCACGAAGTGGGGATAGAACTGAGGGGCAGTGGGGACAATGAGCTTGGGAATTAGCCACTGGTTCCATTTCCCAGTTGGATGATATTTCACTTAGCATCAAAAAGTTTTCAAAGGGAACACTTCTGATCCATCATCATCCTAGACCCTTACCTGGAAAACTTAATAAAGAAGGTTATAATTCTGGGGCTCTCTTTTCCTCCATCCCAGTTAGAACAGGCTTCCTTACCTTCTCTGGATTTTGCCCCCAGGTTCATTGCCCTATACCTTCTCATTCCTATTGAATATATCCACAGAGGGTCATGACAGACTATTACAGATTGTGACACTCATTGTCGGCATCTCGGTATAATATTAGATGGGCCAGGTGCCGAGTCCTGGATTAGAAATCAGAAACCTTGGAGTTTCATTTTGTTTCCACCATTTATCAGCCATGTAGTTCTGGGCAAATCTCACCTGTCTAACTTGTATTGTTTTGTTTTGTTTTAAATTATACCTTTCTTGCTTCCCAATCAGATTTGTAGAGCATAGTTTATGGGGTAATATAGGGGAAAGCCCCCTGAAGACTGCAAAACAATCAAAATGCATGGTGTAATTATCACTGACACTAATAACAATGATCTGTAACTCCGTTATAGTTCTACACAGGGTTATTCAAACATAAGATCACATAATGCAGAAGATTAAACCAAATTTCCCAAGAAGAAAATGTGGGCCTGTTTTCTCTTTCACCATGGAAGATCTTATTGTAGAGTTACCAGAGGATTTTCCTAAAAGAGGGAGTGGGTGGGGTGTCCCAGACTTATGTATGTTATAAAAACAGATTTTTTGCAATACAGCATGTGTTTGGAATGAGCTACATCTTTGCTACTAAAATCAGCTATCTATTATCTACTTCATCCTGGTTCTCTATTTGTAAAGTAATAACACTTTCCAGCATAATTGACTTTTTCTATAAAAATATCCCAAATCTAATATAATTTACATATTTCTATTCCTTTGAATTTACCCTATATCTCTAAAATAATTTCTGTAAAAGGGTGGAAATGAGATTCCTACTTTATTTCATAAAATGAGAAGTAATTTTATATACAGAAAAGTAACTGCTACTAAAGTGGTTATGGTTTTAATAAGCCCAAATACATTCAAAAAGTTCAATTCCACACACATACAAGAGAGTACACAGATTTTACAAGATTCCTACTTGTTACCTCTCCTGGAGATACTTTCTACGCACTGCTTGTTTCTATTAGCAGCCCCTTAACTCCTTTTATAAATAAAGTTGATAAAAATTATTTTATGTTATAATGCATTAAAAACCTTTATGTAGTAAGCCCAATTATTGACCTCAATTACAGAAAACAAAGTCACAGACAGATCTTCATTGACCATGCTATCTGCTATGATTTGAACGTTTGTGTCCCTACACCACCCCCACTAAGTTACTGTTTTAAAACTTAAATACCAACACAGTAATGCTGGGAGGAGAGGTATCTGGGGGATGATTAGGTCATCAGTACAGACCCCCTCCTTAAGGGGATTAGTGCCCTTGTGAAGTGGCTAAAGGGAATGTGTTTGCCTCTTCTGTCATGGGACGACTCAGCAGGAAGATGCCATCTGTGAAGCAGAGATTCAGCCCTGCCACATGCAGAGTCAGCCGGTGCTCTGATTTTGGACATCTCAGCCTCTAAAACTATGAGCAATAAATTTCCATTGTTTGTAAATTACCCAGATGATGTTATTTTGTCATAGCAGCCCAAATAGACTAAGATACTGTCTAACTTGAGACCAGCAGCATCAGCAGAGCCGAGACACTGTGAGAGATGTACTCTCAGACCCCTCCACAGGCTCTCTATTTACCAAGACCCCTTTACTTCATATGCATGTGCTGTTTGTGGGTCCTGTTTGCTCCCACTAGCATTTCCTGAATACCCTATTAATGACAGGGGGCTACAATACTCACTCAGCCTACAGCCCTCTGTCTCTGCGTGGCTGTGGCTGGCTGGCTGTTTCTCTCTCTCTCTCTTTTTCTTTCTCTCTCTTTTCTCTCCCTCTCTCTTGCAGTACTGGGGGTTGACCTCAGGTCTTGTGCATGTTGACGGGCTCTCTACCCTGAGCTACATCCTTGGCTGGAGTTATCAAAAAAGACAGAAGCTGTCTCAAAGAAGAGACACAAGAACTTACTCTCCCATTATCAGATCAGGGTAGAGACTTTATTTTGACCATAATTTTTATCCTTGGTCCCTAGAACAGAGCCTGGCATAGTAGGTACTTGGTAAACATGTGCTGCATGAGTGAAATCTGTATCTGTAATTAGACAATGTAATAGCCATGCTAAAAATCGACTGGCAAGACTTCTACTCCTAACTCAGCTTTCCCTCCTTTGTTTCTTCACCGGCTCTCACAGAAGCCCCTCTAGACAAATCACTTGGTCTCCACCGAGCCTGTCTTCAACTATAAAACAAGGCTGAAAATGCCTCTTTCATAGTGCTGCTGGGAGGATTAAGTTAAACCACAGTGCACAGGTAAATTTCGTAGCTCAGGAGCTCCTAACTGTTTCATTTTAGAATCACCTGGGGAGTTTTCTCTGGCTCAGACCGATTTTGTCACAATTCCTGGGGCTGGGCCTGGGAATCAGCATTTTCACATTCCCAAAGCCAATTTTAATGGGCAGTTGGGTGTGAGAACTTCTAGCACCCATTGGTTGTATATCATGGATGCCAAATACAATTTTACCTTGTTTATTATTTTTACAATCCAGCCCTTGCCAAAGCTAAATCTCTGAACAGGCCACTCTGATTTTTACCATAATTTATCTCAGGTTGGGTCCTCCCTCAACCCCTCATGAGTTCTCTCTCCACCTCCTCCAGGTTTTCTGAAGTTGTAGCTGTGAATTCATAGCTTCTCTCTGGAACTTTTCTTGGTTTTTGCAACCCCAATCTTCTCTCAAATCCAGTGGCAACCTGAAGTCTCTATTATGAAATCTACATACTGACCTGATTTTTGTGTGTATAGTTTATAGAAGTTTCCTGTATATTCAATCAGCACACTTCTCATGCCTCTAGCCCAGTGCTAGGTGTAGCCTGAACTAGACACTATAAAAGTATCTTTTTTTTTTCAAAATGTAATATTAGTACCCTCATATAAAAGACATTGATTGAAGATTTTATTTAATGCATTGATTACACCCAGTAAGATGTTACAACCACTTCAAAGGAGAAGAACCCAATGTATCTAGACAATAAGAAATTTTGAAGTGAACTTACAAAATACATACAAAATTAGCTCATTGCATTCCACTGAGCACTATTCATTTGTGTTTCTGTGGTAAAGAATCGTTCGGATTATTGTTCGTTTTCTACAATGTGCAGAATTGTAAAATCAAAAATGATGAAAGACAGCCATAGACAGATGGTGCTCTAGACAATGTATAGTTTTTTTTTTTCATGGTAGAAGCTCCATAATCTTTGTGGTCCATTTTACAGCCTTTCACAATTTTTCTTAGCAGCACTCAGTATTATGCTCTATCAATAAAGTCTTGTTGGGATAGATAGGAAGATTAAAGAAAACCATATGAGAATTCTCAGGAATCTGAATGAGATTAATTTAGCTAATGGCATCCCCAAATACCTTGCAGCCACTGTGCAGCTGTTAGAACAGGCATGAAAATTTCATGATGGAGATGTCAGTGGAAATAGGTTCTAACTATTACTAAAGCCTTGAGCAAACTCAAGACTTGGGGATGTTTTCAGGTACACCAGCCTGGTGATGATAAATACCTTTATGTGCTGGAACCAGAGCCAAAAAGATGATTTGGGTATGGTCCCTGATTTCAAAATTAGGATAATAGCATTGGCCAAAAGCTACTATAATTACAAAGTTTAACTGCCTGATTATGCAAAAGTCATTTCAACTACTTTAAAGAAAAATTTTTTGTAAAAAACGTCAGGATTGTTTAAGAGCCATGTTCTAATGTCTGTTTCCTTCTCTCACTCACAACCTCTCTCCCCCCTTTTTTTCTGGTAATGGGGGCAAATTCAAGGCCTCATGCTTGCTAGGCAGGCACTCTCCCACTTGAGCCACATTGCCAAGCCATAAAACCACGTTTCGTGTAGAACCCACTTTCTGTTTAAATGCTTTTCCCTCCTTACCTTCAGTGAAAGGAGTGTTGCACTGGACTGTGAGGAATTCACTGAGAAGTAGTAAACACTGAGAGACCAGGAAATATTTGGACTTGCCAGGGTCACACCCCAGCCTGCTTCCACCCTAGCACTTCCCTTTAGCACTCCACTCCCACAGCTTCACCCAAGACCTTCTCCTCATCTGGACATGTGCCACCTCCCAAACCGTACTCAACCCAGCCCTCCCGGAGCATTGTGTCAACAAAGCTTTTGCCAGCACCCTTAACATCTTCACTCACTGCAACACCGCCCTGCAAATATATATACTAACCACCTTAGAGTGCTTATTTCATCTACCTCCTTTTTACTCTTCCCCAGATCTTGAAAGCTATGGAAGAAACCTCACAACTGCTACATTGCTAGCCAGTATTTATTGAGCACCTAATGTGCATTAGAAATAGAGAAGAAACTGTGCTAGACTTAGAAGAACACAATAGTAAGGAAGACTAGGGTGTCTTCACAGAGCATAAGGTCTGATTAGTTGGGGAGAAGGTAGAGTTCAATAATTAAACTGTTAGGAAAAATACCACTCGCAAAGAAATCTCACAAGAAAGTCTCACATCCAAGAGCAGAGTTTAATGACAGGTTTGGGCTGCCAGGCTGGCCAGGGAAGGATGGCGCAGTGCTGACTCTGGGCTAGGTGTGGCTTTTATAGAAGAGGAAGCTTGAGGAAGTTAGAGCACGGGAGTTTCCGTTAGGGGTGGAGCTGCTTGGGCGGAGGCTCCATTTCTCAAGAAACAAAACCTGAGGATGAAATGGCCGCCGACTCACAAAATGGCGACATTATTGTCCTATCATAGACCACAGTGTAATAAGCATTATCAGGGTATAAACACAGGGTGGCTCAGGAATTAGGGCTCCTAAGTTCCAGACTTGGGGGGGGCAGAGGTTTTGTCACTTCGAACTCACACAGTTCAACTTCAGTGGGGTCCTGTCACCACTCAGCAATCCATTTCATAATTATGTAGTCAGCTCCAACTCACTTCCCTCAAAGGAATGAGCAAACCTTCATTGCTTTCCTCAAGACCCACCCTGTTCTTACCTTACTCACCTCAGCAGATCACACAACTCCAACTAGACTGAGGAAGTCCAGCTCACATTTAAAAATTCACCCTCATTTTGGCTTCTTTCCTCCTATCTCAGAAGAGACGGTGACCTTGAAAGAGTCAGCTGTCTCACTCTACACTCATTTTTTTTCCAATTCAATATTATCTTCTTTTGTAAATACAATTGTATTTTCACTTGGTTTAAAATTCAAAAGGACAAAAAATTACCCTTGGCTACCAAACGTGTCTCCCCAGAAACAACCAGCTTCCTGTGTGTCATATCAGAGATGTCTTTTTAAGCACAAGTGAAAACATCTATTTCCACCTTTTCAAAAACAGCAAGGTCATTCTGCACGTGTACACTCTTCTCTTTTTCCCTTATGATTTAAGAATGATTTCACATTAACAAATAATGAGTATCTTGGTTCTTTGGGGAGGGGAAGGAATGCTCTATTGCAAGGTTGAGGTAATTTAATTTCCTATTGCTGGACTTGTTTTCAATTTTTTGTGATTTCAAATAAAACTGGTGTGTGTGTGGGGGGGGGGGGTGATTAAGGCAAATGAGCACCTAAGGCACTAAGATCTTATATCCCAAAATGAAAAGAAAGATCCAATAATGCCTAAAGGAGATGATAAGTCAGCTTTCTGAGTCTTGAGTTTCTCACTCATGAGGATACAAAGAGGGTAGGATTTGGAGATTAGAAGCCTTTCGGAGAGTGCAGAAAATCCTGTCTTCCTGTGGAGAAGCAGTGGGCATCCTTACCCTGTATATCATGACAAAGGAAGAGTCTGCTTCTTTTTGTGGTCCTTGGAATTTTGGAATCCATGAAGTCCACTAGCAAACCTCAAAGGCAAGGACTATTTAGCTAGCTGTTTAGAAAGTAAAACAGCTGCAGGGGAGCCAGCACTCAGGATTAACAGGGCAAAGCATATGTAAGCGTTTCCTCCTAGGCTGGAGTATGAAATGTCTTGGCTTTTGTTTAAGGAGCTATATGGAAGAAAAAAAAAAAAAACTCAGCAAAGCTAAGCTGAAGCACCAACAGCTAGATAAGGGCTGAGGAAAGCAAAAAAGGTCAGTTGAAATAGAAATGGTTCTATGTACATGGAGGACAAGTCAGATGGAGGAGGGTGGAGGAGTAGAACATGAAACAGTCTTAAGACTCCACGAAAGACCTCAAAGGAGAGATGAGTTTCAAAACAAACAAACAAAACAACAGAAACCTCTACCATAGCCAACACCAAATCCGTATTGGTCAGGGGAGACATTTCCTGCTTCCTTGCCTCTTTTCTTTCTCCCCTCCACATAGAAGGGACCTGGAAGCTGATTGGAGAGACAGGGAGCAGCCTGGATGCCCTCTTCCTTAAGTTCAGCCTGCAGTAAGCTGTACAGGAAACAAGGGAAGAATTTAGCATTATATTGGACTAAGCATTCTGACTCCTGACTGTAAGATCTTTTATTAAACTGAAAGTGATCACAAATGCCAGGGGGCTTATTGTTGAGGGGCTGAGTTCCGCAAATAAATTTAGGGAAATATGGAAGGACTTCTACTTCTTTTAAGGATGTAGAACATTACAAGAGACTAGTGCTTTAATCCTGGCAACAAGGACACTCCAGAGAAGTTACTAATTCAGAGTTGTGCGCAGGTTTTTTTGTTGATTTGTTTCTAAACTCTGTCAGAATGCTGAGAACTCAAAGAAACCTGGAGGATTAAATTCCAGAAAGTGTCAAGACCTTCCAAGGAGAATAGAGAACGATAGCTATATTCACTGCAAGAATGATTTTATAGACATAATATATATAATTATTGATTATCTAAAGCAAAAATAATAGTCATGCATTTGGAGGCTTATACTATATGTAGAAATAAAATTTATAACCACCAGAACAAAAGGATAAGAGAAGAGAATAAGGTGCTTTATATCATTGTACAACTCTGTACTTTGTGTGACTCTCAGAGTTGTACATTGTACATTGTACAACTCTGTACTTTGAAGGTGACTATGTAAGGTTAAAATGTAGACTTTAATATCTAGAGCAAATACTCAAAAGAATACAGCTAAAAAAGTCAATAGAAGAGACAAATTTATAAAAAGTCACACCACCATGCAAGAGAAGTCATCAAAGAAGGAACAGAGAGACAAAGATTTGATGGGAGAATCAAAAATAAATAGCAACACGGTAGATACAGACTCAAACACACCAATAACTATATTGATTCTAAATTAACTAAGCATTCCCATTAAAAGACAAATTTTACCAGACTAGATTAAAAATCCAAGTTTCAACTCTATGCTGTACTCAGGAAATCTACTCTAAGTATAAAGACAGATAAGTGACAAGTAAAAATGTCCCAAAATAGGAAGCACGTAAGCACTAAGAATAAGAAAGGTTGTGTGGCCACAGTAATATTAAAGTAAATTTCAAGATCAAGGACATTACCAGAGTGAAAGAAGGACCTTCTTAGTTACTGCTAAAATGTCAAGAAGCCATAACAATCCTCTAATGGACATGCAAATGATAAGAGAGTTTTGAAATAAATGGATGAAATGCTGAAAGAGTGAAAAAGAGAAATTTTTGAAATGCATAAAATTAGAAATTTTAGCACCTCTGTCTCAGTTAAATAGACAAAATCAATAATGATATAGAAGGTGTGGAAACTGCTACTAGTCCCATTACTAATTGACATTTTAGAAAACTACCCAATATACACAACATCCAAAGATACATTTTTTTCAAATGCACAAGCATTTACCAAGACAGATACAGAGAATGTTCTCTGCCTACAATAGAAATTGATCATAAAAAAATCAATCTTTAAATACTTACGAAGTTAGCTACAGACATTGTAAGAACCTTTGTAAATGCCACATGTATCCCTACCCAGCACAATAAAGGAAAAAAAAATAACCAATGAGTCAAAGAAAAACCTTATACGGGAAATTAGAAAATATTCTGATGGTAATGAATATACAACATCTCAAATTTTGTGAGATAAATGAAAGTAACCTTATGGGTATTTTTAATGTCTATATTAGAAACTAAGAATGACATAGCCAAATCAATAATATAAGTTGCCTCTTAAGAAGCCAGAATAAGAAGAGAAAATTAAACTCAAAGTAAGTACAAGAAAGAAAATAATACATACTAGAACACAAATGAATGAAATAGGAAACAGACAGAAACAGAGAAGATCAATAAAGTCAAGGGAATCCAAATCAAGCTATACTGAGATTCCATCTCTCCACAATCAAAGTGGCATAAAACAACAAAATACTGGTGAGGATGAATTCCTTTTTAGTTAAAAAAAACTTTATGCAGTATTGTGGGAATGTAAATTAGTCTAGCCTCTATGGAAATCATTATGGAGGCGCCTTAGAAAGACTAAAAATAGAACTGACATATGATCCAGCTTTACTACTATATACCTAAGGAATCAGAGATACCTGCACACCCATGTTTTTCAGCACTATTCACAACAGTCAAGTTATAGAACCAGCTTAGGTTCCATCAACAGATGAGCAGATAAATAAAATGTGGCATATATACATAATGGAGTATTATCCCACTACAAAGAACAAAAGCATTCTGTTTGCAGGAAAGAGGGTAGAACAGGTGATCATCATGTTAAGCAAAATAAGCCACACTCAGAAAGACAAATATCACATATGTTCTCTCAGATTCAGAATCTAGATTTTTAAAAAACACATGAATGTAGAAGGGGAGCAATTTGAGAAGAACAAGGGGATCAGTGGGAGGGGAGCAAGAGAAGGCAATGGTGGGATGAATATGTTCAAAGTACATCATATACATGTATAACAATGTCATACTGAAATCCATTTTTGTACAAATAATATATGCTAATAAGACATAAAACTAAAAATCTAAAGCAAAAGAATTATCGCAAATAGTTAATTGGGGACAACAAATTTTCTGTTTTAAAAATGTTGAGTATTTATTTACATTCATCTTGTCATAAAGTAGTTTTAGATAACATGGATTATTATGACATTAATAATACTTAAGTGAGGGCAGTTTCAATACAGCCTGTTAACTGAAAAGAATAGTAGCATGTCCTGTGGTGCCATGTGTGCACCTGTGAAGGGGCCAAGTCAGGTGCAGATGCGTAAGCCTTGAGAGAGTAGCAAAGAGCAGCAAGGAGGAGCAGCAGCTGTCATTTACTTACTGCTTAATCAGTAGTGATATGGTTGATATTGTTTACTCTCACAATGCTGCAAGATAGGCACTAGTACGCCTGTTTCACAGGTGAGAATTGAGGATCAAGATGATTAAATGTTTTGATCAAGGTCTCATAGTCAGCAAGTGGCCAGCACAGGTGTGCATCCATCTCTGATACCAGGTCATAAGATTTCTGCAAGCCATGCTGGTCCTTACCCAAAACCATAAAGCCTATAGTATTTTGGGTGATTTTTTTTCAGAAAGAAGTATAAATTCTTTCTTGTATTCTGAAAAGAAAATTTCTATAAAATATCCCCAAATGCTGGGAGAATAAATCAGTAAAGCCTTTTTGGAAAGCAACTTGTGCATTTATATCAAAACTTTAGATGTGTCTGTCCTTTAATCCAGTCATTCTGTTTTTAGAAGTTTATACCTCATAAAAGTTCTATGTAATACACATACACAAATGCACGTAAAGAGAGAGAAGCTATTTTTCACTAAATCTGGTTTTTGAAAGGGGAACTGTTTAGGAAGAGGAAGGGGACCAGAGGGAAGGGTAGGTGGACAAGAGAGGGTAATTGGAGGTAGGGCTATAATTAAAGTACATTATGAAAATGTCATCATGAAATACAGATCTTGTACAATTAATATATGCTAATAAAATTTTAAATCAATAAAGTCAAAAGCTGTCATAAAATAATTACATGGATAAGCACCTAGCAAGACTAATTGAAAGAGAGAGAGGAGGTGGTTTCACTATAGATCTACAAACATAAAAGATGATAAGGGATTTTATCAGCAATTTTGGGCATTGTCAGGATGTGTGAAGGGTCTGTACAGACTTCATTCTATTTGTGAGCTTACAAGTTAGCCTGCCAGCTTCATGTAGGCATAAGACATGAGATTCCTGGGTCAGAAACAAAGTGCTTTATTACACATGACGACACAGAACACTGCATGAACCTCAAGTGTCACTCAGCTCCCCTTGAGCCCTCAAGTTCCACGGATGACAGGAGCAGTCCAGAGGGATGCTGGGTACATAGTTGGCTGAGGTCAAAGTTGAGAAATCCCAAGGCCAGTAAACTCCAGTCTTCAATAAGGAGCTGCAAACAACCCTACCTGACCTTTGCCCCAGACGGTGACATCATCATTATTATTGTCGACAGCAAACAAACCTGCCTTCTGTTCAGGTCAGCACAGCTGTCTCTGTCATCCAAGAAAGCATGCCATACAAACATCTTGAAAAGACAGTCAGAACAAAAGTTGTCAATGTTTCTGCTCACAGACATTTAGAAATGAACAGACTCAGGGAGAATTGTCTCCCAATATGAATTAGGTCAGTTGGACAAATTCCTTTAAGAGTACAATTTACAAAGTGCTACAAAAGACACAGAGAATTAAGTAACTCAATGTCTAGTAAATAAATTCAATCAAAACAACCCCACAAAGAAACTCCAGATTGCATCAGTTTATTCTACCAAAAATTTAAAGAAGAAAACTCAGGAAATAGGAGTATTCCATTTTTTTGTCATGCCAGCGAAACTTGCATTTCTTGACAGTGTTTTTCTTAAAGTTACAGATAATATCCCATATAGACATAGGTATAAGTAGGCTAAAAACAAATGCTAGCAAATTGAACCTAGCAATACATAAAAAGCATGACTAAGTAGATTTTATTCCAGGAACATAGTTATTTATTTTCAAAAATTCCATCAGCAACCAATAACAAAGAATTTAAAATATGATTATCTTAATAAATGCAGAAAAAGCATTTGTCAAAATTCAATGTCTATTCATCATAAAAAGTCTCGGTAAATGAGGAGTAGGAGGGCACTTGTCAATGTGATAAAAGTCGTATTTGTAAAAACCTGTAGCTACCCTTGTACGTCATCAAACCATGAACATGGTTCCTCTGTGATCTGGAATAAGATGAGAATGTATAGTCTAACCACTTCTATTAAACATTGCATTGAAGTCTAGTCTGGGTCAATAAGAAAAGAAAAAGGAAATTAAAAGCAAGCAGATTAGAAAGGAAAATGCAAAACTGTCTGCAGATTACATGAATATATACATGACATGCTTTTAAATACTCAGTGAAAGTACCAGAACTAACAAGTAAATTCAGCAACATTGTATAACGCATGATCAATTTATCAATCCACATAACAATAAACAATTAAAACAATAATCAATGCAATCAATTTTAAATAGATTTATATTAGCATCTAAAAAGCAAATAACTAGAAATTCAACTAAAATAAAAAGATGTGAGACCTCTACACACAAAAAGTCAAAAGAGGGTTGAGAAAAATTAAAGAAAACATGAATTAAATGTAAGATATACATGCTGTTCACTAATTGAAAGATTCAACAGTGTTACATGTTCATTCTACTCTAGTTCATTTACCTACTCAATAAAATCCCAAACAAACTCATCGAAGTTTTTTAAAGATGTTTAAGCATGATGTAAAATTTTTCTGGAAATTCTAATGATTGAGAAGAGCCAAAGCAATTTTTAAAAAATGAACAAATTCAGTAATTTGGAGGATTTACACTACTCAGTATCAACAATTGCTATAAAACTATAGTCATCAAGACAGTTTGATATTGACTTAAAGATAGAAGAATAGATTAATGAAACAGAATGCAATGTAGAGTTATGGATCACAATTGACTTTTGACCAAAGCACCAAGACAATTCAGTGGAGAAAAAAATGGCAGGAGGAAAACTGGGTAGTCTCTCTGAAAAATAAAACAAAAGGAAGTTTGCCATGAGTTTTATGATGCACCACCCCTACCTGCCTTCAACCCCACCTCTAGACTGCTCATGTCCCTACCCATAATGCATTCTGTTATGACTACATGCATGAGATGCAGTCCACAGGTAAGAAGCTATAAGTACTGGGAGGCTTTCTCAAAAAGTCATCTGAGGACAGTTCCCCAACCCTCAGCACACATGCTAGCTCTGGGACCGTCCCTTCTGCCCAAACATCCTCTTTCATCATGATGTAGCAGCTATTGAGTTAACCACAGCAAAGGGTTTCCAAGAACATTCCTACCAGATGTTTCCTGAGGGGACATGTCCTAGAGGGGAGCTTCATGACATTTTATCTAGTCAGTCTCCACCCCCTTTTGACCAAGCTGTACTTTCTTATCCTCCTGTCTCTCTATGACAAACTTGACTCCTAAGTTACTCAATATTGAAAGAAATCATTTGGATGAATTACAGATCTAAATGTGAGAATAATAATATAACTTCTAGAAGAACTCATGGAAAAGATCTTCACAACTTTAGCAAAAATTTCTTAGAACACTAGAAACCCACTATTGTTAAAAGGAAAAATTCATCAATTGGATTTCATAAAAATTAGAAATGCCTTATCATCAGAAGACACCACCAGGAAAGTGACTTGTAACCATAGACTGAGGCAGAGGGCACTATTTATAAGCCTTATATATGTGAAAAAGAGCCCACATCCATAAATATTTTTTAAAAACTCCTTACAAATAAATAAAGACAAATGATCCCATGAAAACCACACAAAAGACTTAAAATTTTATGAAAGGCACATGAAAAGCTATTTCACATCATTAGCCGGTAAAAGAACACCAAAGCTACAATGAAATGCTGTTCACAGCCACTTCCCATGGGTAAAACTCAGAAGACTGACAACGGAAGGCAAGGATGTGAAGTACCTGGCATGCTCATGCATTTTCAGTGGAGTGCAAAATTCTACAAAGTTCTAAAGTTAAATATGTATCTACCCCGTGCCTCACCAATTCCACACCTAGGGAAGAAATCAAAGCACATGTCCACAAAAAGACTCCAATAGTGCTCTTAGCAAAAACTGGAAACCACCCACACACCCCTCAATAGAACAACAGATAAACAAATTGCATTACAGCCACTTTGGAATACTACTCAGCAATAAAAAGAAATGAACTACTAATGAGTGGATACTCATTTCTATGAATGAGCCTGTGGAACAGGAAAAGCCAGACATGAAAGAATCTTGGGACTGGATTCCATTCATATAAAGTCTGAGAAGAGGAAAAACAAATCTCCAGTGATGTCAACCAGAAAATAATTGCCTCTCATTGACTGCAGAGGAGTGTGATGAAATTTTTGTTGTGGTCAAAGTGTTTTAAAGTGTTTTTCCATACAGCAGTTTAAAAAGAGTTCAGAAAAACTGGACTTTCCAGAAAAAGGGAACAAGGTTATCAAAGTTAAATTTAGTCTTTTCAGGGTGAGATAAACAACATCCTCAAACAGTTTTACCTCCGAGTTCACTGCCTATTTAGCAAATTCGTTATTTTAAAAATCAGGGATTACTTTTTCCTATTTAAATAACAACATTATTAATAAAAAAGGATCAAGGCTTCATTTATTTTGAGGGCTAGTGCTAAATAGTGTTCCCTTGTCTTTCCTTTGTTTTGGTTTTGTCTTAGGGTGCGAAGTGCTTATTTCTAGTTTTTGTGGTACTGAGGAACAGACTCAGAGACTTGTACATTCTAGGAAAGTGCTGTACTGCTGAGCTTCACCTCCTGCCCTTGGTTTTTTGTTTTTTTTTTTTTTTTTTTTGAGACAGAGTCTCACCATGTAGCTCAGGCTGGCCTTGAACTCTTTTTGTAGACTAGGCTGGCCTTGAACTCAGGACTCTCCTGCCTCAGCCTCCCAGGTATTGGGATCACAGGCATGTGCCACCATACCTTTGGTTTTATTTTGTTTCATTTTTACTGTGACATACATTGTGTTAGTTATTTGGTAGCACAGTATCCTTTTTGCTTTCTCAAAATGCAAGACCCCACGCCAACACCATGGATTCTTGGGAAGAATGCTAAGGTTATATCCATTGTTGTTATACCACGTGCCTTACTCATGGTAAATGAAAGCCTTTCCTATGATCACTAAGAGAAGAGATCGGGAAAAATTATGATAAATCCTATTTTAATTGTAGTAATCTTCTTATGGACTTCTGTGCTTTCTACTGGAGTAACATAACTAATATTCCATAATTGGAGACCATAGGTGCTACATACCCTGTTAATATATGGCATAGTTCTGCATAAGGAAGGCTTGTTTCAACCAAAATACCATAGTGCTCTGCCTTAATCCATTAGGGCTGCCATAACAAAATACCATAGATTGGATGGCATAAACCACAGGAAATTATTTTTTCACAGTTCTGAAAGCTGGAAAGTGCAAAATGAAGGTTCTGGCAAGATCCTGTTTCTGGTAGGGCTCTCTTTCTGACTCACAGGAGGCCACTTTCTCAGAATATCCTCAAGTGACAGAGAGGGAGGGAGATCTTCAGTGTCTTTTATAAAGACACTAATCCTGTGAGACTAGGGTCTCGCTCTTATGACTTCCTTAGAATTTAATTTCTTCTTTACTCCAAACGCAGTAACACTGGAGGTGAGGGCTTCGGCATATGAATTTGGAGGGGACACAATTCAATCCATAGGACACCACTATTAAGAATACTAGAGACATTTCTCTTTGCAGCTTGGTGAATACCAAGACAATGAAACTAACAATACCTTTTTAGGATAAAAATGATACCTTCAGGATAAATCTACATTTCTAGTCATGGTGTTCAACATCCATCCTGGCTCTGCACTGCTTCTCCAGCCCCACTTCTGGTCAGTTCCCTTAATCACTATTTTCCCAATTCCAGATTCACTTTCGGACCTCTTAGACTTTGCCCATGCATGCCACAAAGGTATTTCTATTTCCAGTTGGACTAACAAACACTCACCCCTCCTTAGAAGGCTTCTATGACTTCCTCTTTGGACTTTTTTCCACCACCATGACTGACATAATTAATTAATTTTCCTTTTAGATTGTAATGAAATTACTTATAGCCTATCTCTTCTGACAAGAATTTTATCTCTTTCTCTCTAGCATCTAGCATGACAAGCTATGTGCTCAACAAGTGATGCTTGAGTTGCATTAAAATTTTACTGATGTCCATTGTGATATCATTTTCCTTTGTTTTTGAGACAGGGTCTTGCTGCATAGTTTAGGCTAACCCCAAACTCCAGATTTTCCTGCCTCTGCCTCCTGAGGGCTCTGATTGTAAGTGTGCACTACCATTCCCAGCTGACATCATTTATTTTTTGTCTACTTCCAATTCTTCCTTGTATTACTTTTTTTCTTGGCTTCCTGTTATAGAACATTTTGATCTAGTTCCAATACCACACCTGTGCCTTTCATTTCTTCTCATTATTTTGATATTATTAGGTGGCTACTTTTTATTTATAATTCATTGTTTACTTTGTAACTATATATAATAATGGATAATTATATTTTATTCTTTTTTCTTTTTCCCTTTATTATAAAATAAATATTCTCTTTAAAACGTAGTCAGTCCTATCTTGGACAAGGCATATCATGCTCCTCAAAATTCCTCACCATCAGTGTTTGAACAATGCCAATAAAACCTCTTTCAATACAAATTTTGACGCTCTCAAAATCTATGTTGATCATTTTGTTAAAGGATGAAATTTCCTATCACATATTCAAAGCTAAACTTATTGCTTCTTAACCAATGAAGAGCTATTCTTAAAATTCTCAATCTCTGCGAAAAAACAAGACTTGGTATCACAGAGGGTTTTAGGAAGCCTGGAGTTCAGTGATTGGCAGGCTCTGAAGCAGAAGTGTTTAGGGATTGGCTGACTTTCAACTGTGGGGTTTAGGGATTGGCCAACTTTCAGAAGCAGTTCCTGGAGTAAAGCTGCTGTTGACTTGCTGACTTTCATGAGCAAGGCACTATCACTAATTCATTAGGATGGGTCTAATACTTGTTACTTGTTTATATTTGGACTAGGGCCAAAGAACAGTCTCTTGATCCTCATTTTCAAATTGGGAGGAAAGACCTTTTCAGTTAGGTCATCCATAGAGATCACCTGAAGTGTCTCTGAAAACAGATTGCTCAGCATCATTCCAGAATTTATTATTCAGTAGGTCTGGAGTTGCACCCAAACATGTGCATTTCTAACTAGTTTCCAGTGATGCTGAGTTTGAGAATGAAAATGTCGCAAGGATAAACAGTAATTAGAGTTGCCCAATTTAAGAACTGGTAGCAGTAACCTCCACTGAACTGGGTTACCATTGGTTAGAGGAATGTTCAAGACATGGGCAAGGACGAGGACCAACTATGAGAGTGTCTCAAGGGCTCACACATGGCAGGGGTTGAGAAATATTGATGTAAAAAAAAATCTGTCATACAACTATAACAAACTTTTACTCACCTCCTTGAGAACAAACATGCATACCTTTCATTTCTGAATTAGCTAGACAGAGGAAGTCACTTTCGGTTAGTCTTTCCCCTTTTTGTAAACATAAAATATACAAACAAAGCAGGATTTTAATTTCCCCTTTCTTCTTAATGTAGTGTACATAAATCTTGCCATTGCTAATTAGTATGTTGATTCAAAGTAATAGATACTTTATTCATCTCAGAAGGGTTTAATGCCTTTTGGAGGATCTTCAGGGAGCTGGGGGGGGATGTGCATCCTCCGTTCCCAACGCATGAAAGATGTATGTTGAAAAATCAAGGTCTATGCCCAAATGTGCAATATATTTTTGTCCTAAATCTATTCCAACACAAAAAAATATGGTTTCAACTAGATTGAAGATTTTTCTTCTCTTAAGAAATGTGATAGTTGCCAACTAGTGATGGAGTTTCCAGAATTCGTCTCCCAATGTTTAACAGACGAATTTATTGGATAGAAAAGTAAGAGCAAATCTGAGCTTCCCTGGAAGCAAGCCCAAACTCAGCAACAGTGATATCAATAAGTGTCACGTGCGGGCATGTATAAAAGATGGGGAAAGAATGAAATAAACACAAAGCCACTAAAAAGGCAGCAAAGCTGAGCATTTCTAACTTTGATGGACCATTGGAGTCAGGATGCAAGCCTTACTAATCCATCAGCACTGCTTGGTGGTGCATCAGGGTGACCATAAAGAATAAGGGTGTCTGTCCTCTCTCAAGTAACAAATGCTCACAAATAGCATGTTGGCTTTTCTGTTTTCTGCAAAGATTATGACAACTCAAGCCCTCTACAATAGGTCTGCACAGAATGTTACAGATTATCCATTTTTGGAAGCATCCTCCGTAGCTTCAAGAGAAGTTCCCAAAAAAAGTCAGAGACTATGCATAACTTCATTTTGAAATCAGAGAATCTTTCTTCATGGTGGGAGAATGTAAAGATTTGGGCACTGAAATTCATGTCTCCCTATTTTTAATTCCAAGCAGCTGACACTAGATGGCTCTTCCAAAGTAAGTTCTCTATACTTGTTTCTGCTTAATAGAGCAAATCATTTACTAAGTGTGCAAATTTTCAGTTTTAGTGATGCATTTTAATGATACTTTATTCTCAAGTTTTTTCATCAGGAGTGGGAAAGCTGTCTATGGTAAGATATGTTCTGTTAAGTTTCTCTAATGATTCTCACGGAAATTCCAGAGCTCCCACAATGACACAGAGTTTCTGTGCATATACAGTTTCTGTATTTTCTTTTCACTGGGTATGTACTAGCCTGCTCTGTTTTTGTTGGTTCAACAAACATGCTTGCACCTACCCTGTGCTGGGCTTCCTAAAGCAGTGAGGCTGTGGTCTGTGAGAGCAGTCTCCTATTTCCCTTCTGGCTTCTTAAACCTGACATTACACAATTAGAAATCTATTCCTTTGGCTCACAATAAACAGGGACTTTGTTCCTTGTTAAACTGTAAACAACCTTAGACAAGTAACATGGTCATTTAATCTTTTCTGCCACTTAGCCCAGGAGCATGAATGCTTTCTCAGAAATAGATTTTGGTGAGGGGAGGATAAAAAGCCCAGAATCCAGAAAGTCAGTATGAGGCGTGGGGGTGCTTAATCCTCATTTGACTTCTAGCCAACTCAGGGCCTCAGTCCCAATGCTCCCTTTCGCTTTTGTTTTTTCTGTTTTTTGTTTACCTTGTTATTTTTGTGCGTGTGTATTTTTCAAATGTCTAACTTTGTTTTTCAAAGTATGGTTAGCAAATGCTACTAAAATTACCTGGAACACAGGTCTTGATCCACAATAAAACAGACAAGTCAAATATCTATGTGTGATTAATTGTCACCACCACCCCACAAAACTTAGCACCTTATTGAAACCTCCACAAAACATTTACTGAATTCCTACCACATGCCAGTCACTGTGCCAGGTACAGTAGAATGAAACTGTATGTCTCTCCCTCACAGTTTGCAACTGAGTAGTAGAGACAATACAGATAATGTTCTGGAGTGAGAAAGAGCCACCATGCTTCCCCCCATGGAAATGTAATCACTGTAGCAGAGACAATGTTTAGAACTTGATAATCCACAATGGACTCACTTTGCAAAAAAGAAAAGTCTATTTACCTTAAAATTCTGAGGTGTCAGAGAAGAAACTGAAAGCATTTTCCTATGTTGGAGGGAAAGCTGCTACTTTTTTGCTCACTAGCCCACACAACTTTCCAGTCTACAAAAGCATCTGAAAGGTCATTTGCTCTTTTAATGGAAGCTGGTCTGTATTTCCAGAGAAATCTGCCCCCAGAAACAAGTTGACACAGAAACCTGGGAAACATAGCTTGCAGGAAACCACAGATCATACAGCACTAAACAACTGAAAGGTAAGGGATGGATCTACAGGAGATTCTCTAATTAACATTAATCTCAGATTACCACTTGATCACAGGAAAGCCAGCCCTAGAGAGTTCCCTTCAAGACATTTCTAGAATGTCCCCAGGATGCTTACATGCATTCATTAATCAATCCTGATCATTGTCACTGCAGTGGCTGATCAAGTTAGGACTCAGGCACCATCAGTGTCACGGTAATCCCACTTTAAGCTACAGCTCTGCTTCGCAGGCTGCACCCCATGTGCTGCCATAGTCCTGGAACTGAAACGCCCTCTTCCCACCTCTGGCACTGGTGGAATAACAACTCAGTGGAGCCTAATGCCAGCAGAGTTGCATTAGTACCACTCTTTTTATGGTCAGGGATCTACATTTTTTACTTTAAGAAATGAAAGAGAGTACATATTTTTAGTTTTTAGCTTTAAGAAGAGGAGGTCCCAGAGCTAAGTCCCAAAGCTTTCTAGCATAGTGATAAAGCTTTGTTCATGCCACATGGTTATTTTCTCTCCAGGCATAACATATGCTGAGAGTGAGTGGAGTCAAATGAAGCCTTCTATCAGCCACCAAGCCTTAATGGAAATAAGACTCCCCTTCAATGTTCAGTGCCTTCATCATGCCTCACACTTCCTTCACTTATGGTAAGTCCCCTTGGAGGTTCCTGCTGACATTTCCCAATAAGTACCCCAACTTATTAGACATCTTTGTATATAAGTGAGCAGTCAAAATGAAAACCTGGGGTAGGGTTTAAGTATTTTCCTAGGAGACTGCTTTCCCTCATTGTAAATCAATAGCCACAATAGTTAATGGAGAAAGATTGACAACATCCACTGCCCAAAGCATCTGTACCTCAATTTCCCTCCAAATGAGTTGCCCTACTGTGCTCATGGTTTGAACTGAAGGTTTCATTTAATGGTTTGATTTTAAATTTGAGAAAACTAATATTGAGAAATTAAAATGAATTTCCCATGGTACAAGATCAGCTAATGATGCATTTAAATAAGCCAGAAAGAAGCAAACAAAGGAACTGTCAGTGGCAGGCAGGAGTGGATGAGAAAAAAATAATGAGACTAAGAGAGTAGCGTAATTTCAAGAAATTAACCAGGGACATTAAAAGATTATCTATCTATCTATGTACCTTCGGGCTATGATGAAAACAACTGTGCTTTCTTCAAGAGTTATACTACATGTCCTCTAAATTCCACTCCTTGACTTGCAGAATTATTCAATTTACCTCTTCCTTAAACTTACTAGGAACCTCTCAACACATATGGAACTACAGTTGGCCCTCTGGGTCTGCCATTTCTTCATGCACAGATTCAACTAATCTCAGATCAAAAGTATTTGAAAAAAGTTGCATCTGTATGGAACATGCACAGATCTCTTTCTTGTTATTATTCCATGAACCACAGAACAACTCTTTCCATAGCACTTACATTGTATTAGGTATTATAAGGAATCTAGAGATAGTGTACAATATATGGGAGGATGTGGCTAGGTTACACACAAATACTACATCATTATACATAAGGGACTTGAACATCTCTCAGATTTTGGTGTGGGCAGGGTGTCCTGGAACCAATCCCCTGAGGACAGTGAAGGAAGGCTGCAACAATACTGAGGGCCCACTGTATTTAATAGCACATAGCACAAAGCAAGGGAGACGGGCTGGACTCCTACATGAGGAATGAGATAGACTGCCATGGTGGCTTACCTAGTAATGTGATCCCAACTCTGGCAAGTTTTCTTGCTTCCTTTTGTCTGTTTCCCTCATCTACAGAATGCAGCTAACTCCATGAACTCCCTCCTCTCGTAAAATCCCAGCTAGAATCATACTGGGCATAATATAGCTTTTAGCATTTTTACTTCATAGGATTGATGTGAGAATATGTTAAGGGGAGAAAGTGAATAATAGATGATTATTGTTTTATATACATTTATGTATATTCAATTTTAATAATCAGAAAACAAAAAGCATGATCCTATTGGATTTCCACAGAATAATCATTCTTCTCTCTTCTCTGAGCCCCAAATCAATGAATAAATTCAGGGGCTAGTTCTAGTAAGACTGTATTGAAAAGCACGGCTTTGACTTGAGGCTAATATAAGCTTCCTCATACTTCTCCTTTCTTCCCTCCTGCCCCGCCCCCACCCGCTGCCCCAGCCCCACAAACCCAAGGACCTCAAACCTGCAGAGCAAATAATCACCCCACTAGCTGTATAAAGAACCCTGAGCTACTTCATTCTCTCTAAATGGAGAGGCCATATTAAGAGAGACAAAAAGAATGAGGCCTCAAGACATGAACTCATACATTGATGTCATCCAATAGTTGATGCCTGACCCATACCACCACACCAACAGACAAATACCATTCCTTCTTTAATGGGATGGTGCCAGAAAAAGGGGGAAAATTTCTTCTTCTTAACCTCAGACAGCCTGGAATTTCTATTTTGTTGGCCAGGAAGAATAAGAAATGAGGGAAAGTGTTCCCACAGGTGAAACCCTCCAAGAAAGACTTTTCAGGGACTCTGACAACAAGAAGGATATGGTAACAGTGCCCATTGCAGCTGCTTGGACACGACATATAATGATAGCAGAATAGAGGCAGTGGATGTGAGTCCTTTCTGTGCCTAGGCTGACCAAGAGGAGAGAAGTTCGCAGTGTACAAATCAAGAGGAAAAAGAACAGGAGATCCAATAGTAGATGCCTAGGGACTCTATCATTTCCTATGTGGTTAACTGGAATTTGGAGGTTGGAAAGTCTTTTTTTACTTTTGATAGATAAAGAGGGCAGATCTTCACAATATTGAAGAGGAACCAGCTGCATATTTTGGCAACCATTTAGAGGAAAAGAGTGAATACATGAAATATTGCTGCAAGAATATAAAGGAAGAACCTAAATAGACAGCCAAGAAAAGGGTGAAGAGAAGAAAACAGAAAATTTAGGAGGTCTCCATATGATGTGGTTTTTCAAAGATGGTATATAAAAAATAACAGCCAGGGAGCAAGGAGAGAGGAATAGAAGCAAAAGGCTTGGAACAGTGAGCACCAAATTGAGGAAAAACTTTCCTGAGAGACACTTAAAAAGTAATCAGAGAAACTGACTAAAGACCCAGAAAGGGCAGTGTGTCTGGAGCTTGAAATGGAAAGAATCACAGGGAGATGCCACCTACTAAATCAAACTCTTAATGGACCGAGAAATCTGCTGTGCTAATAGCTCCGAACCAATTGCTTTGCATGAGATTCTGACTAGTCCAAATGACTTTGTCAAACTTCAATTTCCCATTTTAAACACAGAACAAATAATAATTTCAAGGTGTGTGTAACATTAGCGCTATCAAGTTGACTCATTGGAAGGAAGCCAAGGAGTTTTTCTACTCAGGAGTTTTCTCATATGATTCCAAGAAAGGCTTGATTAGCTAACTTCTTAACACACCTTACTCTCTTTGCCCTTCTCACCTTCAAAATGTGCTTGGCCTCCTCTCATAGCTCATTCTTGGAGAATGCAGTGCTATTTAACACAGTACTAGAAGCGCTAGCAAAAGCAGTAAGACTATAGGAAGAACTACTTCACTGTTCTTTCTTCTTCCTTATCTGGCTGATCCATCAGTAAATCTGACATAGCTACAAAGAATTAATTGTTGATATAAATTTAAAAGTTTCTGCTACTTTAGATGATTCTCTGTTCTTAAGCTGGCTACTTATCTTACTTGGATAAAAGGCGTGCCATTCATAGGTAATCAGGTGGCAGATTTTGCTGAGAACAACCCTAAAAACTGTCATTGGCATCTGAAATTACAATCAATTTAAAGCGCAGCTTATAAAAGCAGCACTCATTAAAGGTATTATTAACTCCGAATGTCACAGAGTAAGGAATTATTAGTCAGGATTTAAATACCTGAGTTTCTAACTGGCAACATTTGAAATACATCCTTCTCTGCTAGTCAGCCAGGTAGAGGGATAGAGAGGAGGGCTGATGAAAATATTCAGGACTATTTGTGGCAAAGAATGGAAGGGAACTTAAATCTAATGAGAATCTTCTTAAATGCTGTAAATTTTGCCAACTGATTTTGTTTATTATCCTACTTTATATTTCATCCCTACCTTCATTTTAAAGGTATATAAACTTACAGTGAAAGAGTCTAAGTCACTCATTCAAATTCACACAACTCTTAAGTGGCAAAGCCAGAGTCCATGTTCCAGACTACTTAACTCTAAGTTCACTTCCTCTTCCTCCTGATTCTCTCAATTGACATGGAAAAAGCATTGGACAAACTCCAATATCCTTCTTGATTATAGCTCTCAACAATTTAGGTACAGAATGAAAGTTCCTCAACATAATAAAGGTCACTTATGAAAAAAACCTACACTAATAATGCTTAATGGAGAAAAACCCAAGCTTTTCCCCTAAGATCCACACGAGGCAAGGATGCGTACTCTATCCACTTCTATTTAACTCAGTACTGGAAGTACTAGCAAGAGCAATAAGACTATAAAAAAAAAGGCATCCAAACCAGAAAAGAAGTAAAATTATTTCCACTGTGTTGACATGGTCCTACATGTTAAAAGAAAACCCCCAAATTCTACAAAAGAACTGTTAGAACTAATCAATGACATCAGTGAAGTTGCAGAATGCAAAATAAAAAGACAAAAATCAGAAGAATTTTTGTACACAAATAATAGCCTAACTGAAAAAAATGTAAAACAGTATCATTTACAATATTATCCAAAAAATGAAACAATTAGTAATAAATTGAACCAAGGAAGTAAAAATCTGTACATTGAGAACTATAAGACATTGACAAAAGAAAGCGAGGAAGATGAAAATAAATGGGAAGATATCCTATATCATAGATTTAAAAATCATACTGTTAAAATGTTCTTGCTACTCAATGAAATACATAGATTCAAAATCCCAATGGTATTCTTCACAGAAATAGGAAAACAATCCTAAAACTCCCCTGGAAACATAAGAGACCCTAATCATCAAAACAATTCTGAAAAAGAAAAACAAAGTTGAGACAACACTTCCTCGTTTAAAATTAAATCACTAAATTACTGAAATTAATACATTAGCTATACTGGCATTAGCATAAAAATGGACACATAGAACAGAGGAAAAAATAGAGAGCCTAGCAATAAATCCAAATATAGATATGATCAGTTTTTGACAAGGTCACCAAGAACAAGGGAAGAATTATCTCTTTAATAAATGGTGTTGAGAAAACTGTATTTCCACATGAAAAAGAATGGACCTTTACCTTAGCTATCAACATGAAACTCATCCCGAAGTGGATATGAGATCTAAATGTAAGCCCTAAAACTCTAAAAGTCCTAGAAGAGAGCATAGGGAAAGCTCATGGATGTTAGCCCTGGCAATGATTCTCTTTTTTAAAGTCACAATTTTTGGTGTGGCTCAAAGCACAGAACAAAAATAAATAAATGGACTACATCAAAGTAAAAAGCATCTGTATTGAAAAGAAAACAATCAACAAAATGAAATGGCATTCTATGGATTAGGAAAAAATATTTTCAAATCATATATCTGATGAACTAATATCCAAAATTAATAAAGAACTCATAGACCTCAAAAGTAAAAAAGTAAATAACATGATTTTTTCAAAAAAGTAAGCAGCAAAAACATAGATATTTTTCCAAAGGAGACATAAAAATTGCCAACAGATATATGAAATGTGTTCAACATCACTAATCATCAGGGAAACACAAATCCAAACCACAGTGAGATTTTGCCTCACTGCTATGAGGATAGCTATTATCAAAAAGTCAAAAGATAAATGTGGTGAAGGTGTGGAGAAAAGGGAATGTTTGTACACTATTGATGGGAATGTAAATTAGAACAGCCTTTATGGAAAGTAGTATGGAGGTTTCTAAGAAATTTAAAATAGAACTACTATATGACCTCTAAATCCTTTCTTCTAGACATGTACCCGAAGGAAATGGATTCACTACCTTGTAAATACATCTTTATTTTCATGTTCACTGAAGCATTGTTCACAAGAGAGAAGATATGGAAACAACTTAAGTGTCCACCAGTCCACCAGACAATAGATAAAGAAACTATAGTGCATTTGCTCAAGTGGGATTCAAACATGGGAGGTCAGACTTTCATTTTTAACCTTATCAGATATGCTGTTATATATTTACCAATGAACTTTTTGGAGGGATGTAATTTGAAACACTTCCTAAGATTCCTAACATGGTTAATTTCAACCTATTAGTGTGACATCACTGGCTCACAGTTACTTAGAAATTTAACAATGTTCTTGTATCCTGTACTGACCAGCCCCACACAGCACCAAACATATGTACTTTGATGTATGAGGGAAAATTAGTAATTCGCTAAAAAATTCTACACATCAGAAAGGCTGAAATATTGATGAGACTGGGTATGTTTTTGAGTGCCATGTGGTTGGTGTTGAGTACCAATGGTGTGAACTCTGGTGACTATGCTTGGAGTAGAAATAGAACTTGAGCCATAGATTTTGAATTATGGGAGACATGCAGGGAAATAGGAAGGGGTCCCAGAAGCAGTCATGAGCAAATAGAGAATGCTTGGGAAGCAGTGGGATCAGATGGGCCTAGACTAGAGACTTGTTTGGGAAGAATCTAGAACAGAGCCCATTCAACAGAGAGACATAACATTTGGGGTCTTCGGAGGTTGGCTGAGAACTTCATCTTCCCTCGTTTGGACTGGAGTTGGCCGTGATATCCATCCAGGGCAGTCTCTGAGCATTGGAAGTTTACATTTTTCTGTAATCACTTGGGTGCTCAGATTTATAACATAGCTTTCAATCAAAATTCTCATTACAGTGGAGTTGCTTTTATGCATACACAAATGATATACTTTTGAAATGAGCTTGAACCAAAAAGTTTAAAAAGAACTCTTGGTGTCTCAAATTTGAAATAAGAAATAAGAGGATAAATTCACTTCTGCTCCATTTTTCAGAAGTTAGTCTTAGCAGTCCCTAGCTATAGAGAAATGCTCAAAAATAGCATTGTTTTATCTTATGTTCTTATCTTCCCAGGTGATACAGAAAAGATCCCATACACACACCAGCAATTCACAAATTTTATAAGTACCTGAACAACACTGTGTATGCATTAGGAAGCTTATTATTTTATCTGCTCATCATGAAGTACAACATATTAAGCCAGGAATTCTGATGCACAGAGATGAAGACCTCCTAATGTGGAACCTATGCTCGGTGACTTGAGAATTACATTGTAGGAAACAGGAGATATCAAGCCCCATTTGAATTTTTTTATTCCAAGGGAAAAAGGGCCCTTCATAATTGTGGGTCTTGCTACACTATGATGCTCTTACAAGGTGATGATGTAACTCCTATAGGCAATTCTGCCTTCAGGAAGGATTACTGTCCATAGACACAGCTGGAGAGAAAGATGGATCTGGAATGAAGTTCCACTTCATTTTTTTGGGTCATTTTCTGGGATAGAGAAACTGGACTTCGCACATTGTACATCAGCGACATAATGCAAGACACAAATCCACAATAAACGCAAGAGGAAGCAATGCCCCTCTCGCACAGTTGCAAATCATCACTTCGATGCAGGCATGCAAATTACTATAATAACTAGAGTCAAACTCAGAGCCTCCGGGGAGGAAGTTCATAAACACTTTGCAAAGTGGCTTATAAATGTCATGTTATTATTTCTTAAAATGGGTTAGGCAGGTGTTTATCCATACTTTTCTTTTAATAGGCCAAAATGATTTTGCCTTCTCAAATCCTTCTCCTGTGGTCTGGAAATGGTTACAGGCTGCCTCTAAAGGAGAAATGAATGCACAAGCATGCACAGCTAGAATGGGGCTGAAAGTTCAGCTGGCCCAGGCATCTCACCATGCTGAGGCCAGGAGAGCTGAAGTGACTTGCCTCAGGTCACATCCTGGACACATTAACAGATGAACTTGGCCTGCAACTCAAATCCACCTGCTCTCAACACAGGGTGATTTTTAGAACACCCTAGGGCAAACAATTCATTCAAGGAAGTAAGATACAAGAGTGTCACATAGCAACTTAGAATGCTAATAAAAAACCAATAATGCCACAATACTTTTAAAAACCAAGTAAAATGATTATTGCATAAAGAATATAGGTCTTCATTTAAAGTTAGAAAATACTGATAAGAAAGCAATGAATGAAACAGAGTGAAATAATCATCTCACCAGTCACTATTTGAATCTCATACCTCATGCTTCCATACTTATATGTGATTATAAACTGATTCTCTTACATGTAGAGAACGACACCATAAACACCACTTGATAACCAGCTTTGTAGAGTATTTCAGTCATCTTTCCAAGTGGGTATATCACCATCCATGGTATTTTTTATGGTTAAATAGTGGTCCTTGGCATGGCTGCATTGTAATTTACTAACCTAGTTTCCTAACATGAGACTTCTACACTGATTTAATTTTTCACTAGTAGAAGCAACAGAAATATGGTGTGATAACTAAATGGGCTCAGCCTCCTTCTGGTTGGGCTTCTTTGCAGCCCTCTTAGCATGAGCATTCAGAACCTCCCCAAGCCATTTTCCCAGTTAACAGTCTTGCCTCTTTCCCTGGATTGCTGGTGTCTTAGGGGACATAGCGCTTGTGTAGGATGTGCTCAACACATGCTGGTTTCTTTAGCTGTGACTATTTACTTTTATGTTGTACTGTTATCATTACGGTTAACAACCCTTTCACAAAAGTCTTTACATCTAAATTTTTGTGCCCATTCTTACTTCCTGAGAATCAGTCTTAGGAATTATATTACTAAATAAAAAAATTGTGTATGGATTTATGGCCATATTGCCCCCAAAGACTGTGCCAAGTTACCTGCCAATGAAAAGAGACAAGAATGTCATTGTCATTGTTCTGAGTATTGGAGAAATTAAACAGTTTGTGTCTATGTTATGGCCAATTACATTTCTTCTTTTTTTTTTTTGCCTGTTTTTAGTATGACCTGACCTCTGGAATTGGCCATGAAGTCCTTTTAGCAGCTTCTACACTGTCAGTGCCATGAAGGCAAGGGCTTGGCCTGTTTTACTTGTAGCTAATCCTCTCTATATGCCTGGTTGTGAAACATACCCAGCAGACATTGTTAGAATTACAGATTGAATGAATGAGTACATGGTGGATGGGAGACTTAGAATGGTTTCCTAGAGTAGCCCAACAGCAATTGGCACAGCACAGCTCTTGGGCTGGTCCAGTTCTTGCTTCATTTTATTTAAAGAAAAGATACCAAGGCAGGACAACACCTCTGATAGGACTGTCATTCCCAGAAACTTCCCACCATGAGGGGTTTCCTGCTATGACAAGAAGTGCACAGATTACTGAGATTCATGATGGGTTGAGGTAAGAGAGCCTGATCTAGCAGCAAGCTGGGGGAACAAATATATTAGGAATAAAGAGAGAGGAACAGTACATAAGATCCTGTCCCTATCCTCAAGGATAGACATCCTTCCAGATGTTACGGGAGCCAGGCAGGTAAACACTGGTGGTCATGCGGCCAGCTGAAGGAGCATGACCTTGATCTAAAGAGGAGAGTGACCCTTCAGTGCAATAGTCTTACCAAGAACATGGAGGCTAGATTTGCCAGAATCCAGAGAATGTTATGTGGAATCTCTTGATTGGATATTGGTTTGATCTTTTAAACATTGACTAGATGTCAAATGAAAGATTAGATCTGGCCCATAGGGACAGTTTGTGACCAGGAAGCTAAAAATTCATAGAAAATAAAACAATCAACCTGCAAATGAGGAGGGCAGGTGGTAATGTGCAGGGGAGTGAGTAGTGGCTGTGAGCCAGGCAGCTGCAGATAGAGGTAAGGCACCAACCTCATTTGGTAGGGCAGTGTTCAGCTAGGCTGAAAGAACCATGAACACATTGAATGAATCCCTCCATCTTTACAAAGCACTGACTGACAAGGAGCTTTTGTGCAGGGCATGTTGCAGAGTCAGGGTACAGCATGTTAGATGACTGGATATACAATCCAGTGTGAGTACTAGGACTTGGAGATTTGGCAAGATGCTAGATGGCTACAGTTTGGGGAAAACTACAAGCCAAAAATCTCAGCGGAGTGGTGCTCTGTAGCATTGCAGATTTGGTTCTCACCCACTGTTGCCCTGCAAATTACTCACCATACCACCAATGGCAGATACCCAAAACAGATGCATTGGGCCTCACAAGAACCAGAAGACACATAAGACTTACACAATATATGCTGGCAGATTCCCATGCTACCATTTTCCAAGTGCTGTCTATCCTCTTTCTGTTTAAACAGAGACTCATGTATGATGTTCTATTTTTTCTGTTTGGAAATGCTCCAGCTGAACACTTGCCTGGTTACCATGGCAACTATCAGGTAGCATCGTCTTATGCCTGAAGCTGAGACTGCCAGCAAGAAAGCCAATATGGTAGTATATTGTTTTTTCCTGGACTAATCTTTTAAACTGTAGCCTACAGTGTTCCCATAATATATTCGATCAGAAGCTTGAGTGGTTTATTGAATTTAATGTGCCATGGCACTCCTTTGACTGAGCAATCCATTCAGAAGCAGGCTTTTATTTTAAATTTTCTCCTTTGCAATGAGAAGTGCAGGGCCTACTTCAGTGCACTTTTTGTGATTTCTACGAATCTAAGGAAGAAAATGGATTTGTATACACAAACAGACTCTGTCTTTTTAATCTCACACTTGTTGAAGAATTATTCATCTTATTTTGACAGGACTCAGGTGGGCCATTTGCCAAATATCTGATGTCTAGCATATATCATCATGAGAGAGCTAATGTATTTCTATGGCTGGTAAATTCTAAAAGGAGGCAAGCAGAAGCCAGTGGGTGCAAGAAGACCAATGGTTATCAATTGCAAGTCCTCCAAAATGCCCCCCTCCACCTGATGGAGTACCCATGCTTCCTAACCTCTGTAAGCAAGGAGAAGGAAAGGAAGGAGAGGCTGGAGGTGAATTTAATGCAGAAGGGGAGCAGCACAGGGGAACACCATGAATGGGCATATTGTCTGGGGGTCAATAAAATGAGAGGCTCAATTATTTCAGAAAGTTTCAGAGTAGACTAGAGACTGGAAGAGAAGCAGGTATTACTAAGAGCTGTACACTTGTGTTAGACCTTCTACATGTTTGAGAGGAAGGTGGGTAACATTGGACTCCCTTTGTGGGCTATGCTTCTTTCTCTTTGTGCTGGTTCCACTTAGATCACAACTGGTCCATATGGATATTCGCTTGGTATGTAATATAATTTTAATGAAAATTTTTCTAATAATTTATTGATATGTAAAACTATCAGCTAATTATCAGATATTTAACATTAGGCTTTTCAGTACATGGATGTTAACTGGGTGTTCTATTTTGATTTTTTAAAGTCAGACCATAGGCACAAACACTGTCATCATTGGTCCAATCATGGAGCTCTTTGGTAATTTAATTATCATTTAATTAATTATAAATAACCTAACAAGTACCAATGAACCCTTCACCCTCTTCATAGTTCTAAATGAAGAAAGTAGGTCATTCCTTTTAAGAAATTTCCAATTTGGTGAGGTAGGCTGGTATTGAATCCCAAAGACATGTCCACGCCTGAGTCTTACATCCCAGAACAAGTAAGTATAACTTTATTTAGAAAAAGAATCTTTGCAACTATAAGAAAATGTATTTCTATCGTTTTAAACCACTAAGGTTGTGGCATTTTTGTTACTATAGCCCCAGGAATCTAATACAGTTGATATGATATGAGCAGCTGCTGTGGCAACTACTCTAATAACATTTACTGAACACTTCCTCTATGCTAAGCATATATTGTATTAATTATTTCTTCTCATTCTCCAAATAATACTCTTAAGCAGCTACTGTAATCATTTCCATTTTATAAATGAAGTAATTGAAGCTCTGTGTTAGAAAACTATCCCAAAGTCCTGTCCCTGATTAATGGCACTCAGAGGAATTTTAGTACTCATAGTTAAAAATACACAAACGCAGAATTCTAAAATACAGATCATCTATGTAGGCTAAAATTAAAATATTTTTGTTCTAAATTTTCTAGTAGAAAAAAATTGGATAATTTACTTGATGTTTCTCTATCTTTGGGGCCTTCACTTTATTGGTACTCTTACCCATATTTCATCTTCCTACTGAAGAAAACAGCTATGTCTGTCTGGCACAAAAATGTGTAAAATATTTTCAGGAGACATGAAAGTATCAGTTTTGTGATGCATTGCTGTTTGTATCTGATACATGGAGTGGGGGGTAGCACTTTCATTTCACTCACACCAGACTGTGGAGAACATAGGAAGTCCAGTCTAGGTGTCTACACTTGATCCCATAACTGAAAGTTGGTGGAGGTAACTAAGATAATTAGATGAGGAACTAGGGGAGCATTCATGACCTTTGAACTTTAAGTTTTGGGGGTTGGGACAACGGCAGTTACAAAGATTTAAGGAAGAACTGGCAGTATGGAAACAGAAGTAACTGGGATAAGCCCTTCCAGGGAGGTGCCTAGCAGTGGGAAAAAGAAGAAAAACAGAGTGAGGGCTGAGGTGGGCAAAATTAGGTCCAGTGAAGCTCTTCCACAAAAGTTCAGTTCAGTAACTCTCTAAGAGTGTTCTAGAATGCTCTAGAGTGTAGAAGGGTCCTTTGGTAAGACTAAAGTTTAATTTCAGAGAAACTAGCACTTTGACAATGTCTGTTCTTTATCTTTTGCATGAGTCAATATCTTCATTTGAAAATATTTTACTAATATTGAAAGTATTTGAGAGAAAGTATGTGTTTTCTCCTCATAGAGGCCCAGCTCTGGCTCCAGCACATAGGCCATGTTTAATCAGTGTGAACTGAATTGGTGAACGGTGTCTAATAGCATCACTCTGACACCTATGAGCTCTGTGACCTTAGGCAAGTTGCTTACCTTTGTTTCCTGACCTGTGAACTATAGATGATAATATCCTATCCACAGAATTGCGGCTGTTAACAGAGATAACAGGTGCAAGCTTAGCACAGCAGCTGACACATAATACATAAAGTACTGTAAGTTGTCTAGACCATGTATTGAGAAGTCATGTGTCATAGTGGTTAGGACAGAAACTATGAGACAGACACTATGAGACAGACACCTAGACATCCAATCCGTTTCAGTTATTCACCATCTATGTGACCTTAGGCAATTTACTTAGTCTTCCTAAAACTAGTCTTTCACTAGTTACACATATATATTTTTTTCACTTCCTAAGGCTAGTCTTTCACTAGCTGTATATCTATATAAATAAATAAAACAAATAAACCTATATATATATGCATATATATGTATATATAATAATATTTACTTTTTTACGACTATCATGATGGGTGGATGAAATATTATATGTAGGGCTAATTGTTCTCTCCTTATAAATTAATATGCAAATTTTGAAATAACATTCCACTCTCCAGTTGAAAAATAAAATTGAGGTCTTCAGTAATAACTGTTTGGATATGTTCTCTTATTTTCTAATTTTTTTAAATTAACATTGCTCTGGCTTCTTCTATACTTTCTCAAGGTTGAAAAGTTACTAGCTATACACTAAAAATTTAATATTGCTCCTTCTCTACATTAAAAGGCATTCTCTACTTCTTATTTTGAATGGTATAGAACTTTATAAATTTACATGTAAACACAATAACATGAACTTCTATGATGTCCTTATTCTTGTTTTTCTCTAGTTGGTTTCAGTTCTTCAAGGTATACAAAGCTAAAAACTTTTACACTCTCTGTACCCCAGATGATGTGAGACAAATAAGAAGAGTAGCAAAAAAGATTTGAGAAGATTTCAGAAAGTAGATTTTCATAGTTCACACTGCCTCTGAGTGCCAGTTCGTAATATCACTTCTAGATGATTGTTGAAGATATGAACACGAAAATATAACAATTAGATATGACACTTCAGGGTCTACAATCCCCTGAGATTCTGACTGTTAAATATGGCCCAAGTGGAAACTTCAAAATCTGAAATTAGTTTGAATGTATTACAAGCTCTTCCCATACAAACTAATAATAGGCAATGAGTCTAATACCAGACCAGGGCTATAGTCAAAGGAAGCATTTGGCTCAATGTTCTCAGTAACAAATTGGGACTAGACCTGTGTTCTGACCTCCACTCCATACCCACAGAGTGAGCGAAGCACTCAGGGAGGATTAAAGTAAGGTTCCTGGCAGCTGGGGCTCAAGGTCCAATGATAGAGGACAATGTGATGTAAGTGTCATAATCAAGAGGAGGGCTGTGGGTTATGAGAGCAGACCACTTTCAGAAAATGAAACTCTCAAACTAGATTGACGGATTTAGCAAAACATTTAATAATTTGGTTCTTGATTCACTACCTATAGATTGAGAAAGGTAGTTGATGGAGCCTGATTTTAACTAAATATTGATCTCTTCTAATTTCACATCCTTCCTTTACAAGATCTCCATCTTCTACCTCTGATTGGAAATTAAGGCTGTCATGCTATAATCATTGAAAAAAAATCTCTTGGAAAATAGATTTGAAAACGAAATCTACTGGAAAATTCACAAACTGAGACATTCCATTGTTTATTTGATCTACACTGTGCCAAAATAGCAATTAAAGTATTAGATTGTTCCATTTGTTTGTCACTAACTTGTTTGGTAGGTACACAAGTTACAAAATAAGTGAATTCAGAGACAGAAAAGAACGCAAGAAAATAAATCTGTCGGGAATTACAAGAAGATTAATGTTATTGGAATGGAGGAAAGAGCCAGCTAAATGGAAATTTCAAAGATGTTAATACTTTTATTGTTTAAATCCAAGGTATAGATGTTGTCTTGAAAGTCTTTGAACTGAAAAACTTAGGAGATGGTCTTTGTCCTTCCTCTGACTTTACCTAAGTCACCATCCTTGGCATCAGTTACCTAAGCCTACAAAATGAAGCAGTTGTAGTAGTTAGAACTCTTTTGGATGCAAGTGAAAGAACTCCAGTTCAAGGCCAGTGGTGGTGGCTCAAGCCACTCTGGAAGTGGAAGTCAAGAGAATTGTGGTTCAAGGCCAGCCCTGAAAAAAGTTAGCAAAAACCCCATCTCAAGCAATAAAAAGCTGGGTGTGGTGGCATGTGCCTGCCATCACAGCTGTACAGGAAATGTAACTAGGAGGCTCTCAATCTGAGATATGAACTGAAAAATGCCTAAAGCAAAATATTCTGGGGGCATGGCTCAAGTGGCAGAGCACTTTCTTAATAAGCACAAGGCCCTGAGTTCAAACACCAGTACTGCCAACAAAGGAAGAAATGCAGTTTAAACTGTCTTAATTTGAAAGGGATTGCAAGGGCTATAGGTATAATTTAACTGGTATGGCATGAAGCCCCCAGTACCACACAAAATGGGGGGGGGTTATTGGTTTCTACAACTGAAAATGGTATAGCTGGATCTAGGACTTTACATGACATCACTAGGAGACTATAGCACTCCATCTATAAGCTCTGCTTTTTATTACAGTGACTTCATCGTCAAGTGTGTTCTCCCTCTGTGATGACAAGATTGCCCCTTGCTTCTACAGACTTACATCCTAAAAACTTCAAGCACTGCAAAAAAAAAAAGCAAGAGCCAAAAAGAAAAAAATATGTAGAATTCACCATAATTTTAAAAAAATGCCTCAAAATCAAGTTTCATTGGATTTGACAGTTATCAGTCACATCTTCAAAACACTCCCTGTTTAATGGTGAATTAGAAGTTCCAGTTGGCCAGATGGAGGTGAAATGCCCTCTGGAAGCAGAGGTGCAGTCAGAACAAAGACTGAGAGTGAGAAAAGATTGATTTTCAGTGGAAATCAGCTATGGATTGGAGGGGATATGGCTCTCGGAAGCCTAGAAACAACAGATGTCCCTTACAGGGTGAAACCTGTTGTCTCCAACGTTTCTTCCAATCCCTTTATGTCTAAAATCATCTCTTGAAACCTTTCATTTATTATATAAAGAAATTGTACCAAGTTATGGTGATTTGCCCAAGTGCCATAGCTAGTAACAGAAACAGAATCCTGGTCTCTTCACTTCCAATCCCATGTTTTAACTCCAGTGATCACAATGGACTCAAGAGAAAAGGGTTTGTGAATTATGAATTCCACCACTTCAGTCAAGTATCATTAGGAAGACTGATTCCTTTATTTATTCTGAGGATGGCATTAGGAACCTCTGATACCCTCCGGTGGCCTCTGCATTGCGGAGTTTGGTTGGCTTGCTGGACTTTGGACATGCTACACATAGCACCTGTTTCTAGCCCAGCAGAAGAAGATGCTCTGAGCTTTCATTTTTAATGTCTATGAAGAACACAATCTGGGTTACCATAGAAACTGTCTAGAGGTGACTCCTTATGTGCGGAAATGAGGGTTCCAACAATAATGCTGTTTCTTTTCTTTCTTGATCTGGACCAACCCTGAGGGTGGGAAGGTGGGGACCCAGGCCTGGGTGATTATCTTTTTTAAGCTTTTCAGGTAATAACATGTAGCCAGTGTTAGGAGTCCCTGGTATAGTCCTTCAGGTTTCTATTAAGACAGGCTTATTGAGAATTCAAATAGTTCATTCAATTCCATGCCCCCTGCTTCACTGGAGAATACCCTACAGGATATACCTGGTAGCTCGTTTAAAATTGCACTTCTTTCCTCTTCTCAAAGGGTCATGTCCACTCCGGCACATCAGTGATTGCTGGCCTTCCAGGGTGCAAACTCATGAATATTCTTAATTAGCACTGTGCTTTCCTGATCTTTCCCATTGGGCTGTGCTGGAACTTAATTGCAGCAAGGGACTGGGAACATCTGGCAGGTCTAACAGCCATGATCTGTGCTTTGGAATATGCTGTGTGAATTACTAGCAGAGTGGTGTGTCACTGCAATTGCTGACGTGCTGTGGAGATGGGGACAAAGAGGAAGCAAAGCAAATAATGACCTCTCAATTAAGTTTTCCAAAAGACTCAGATGATTAACTGGCTACAGGCAAAGTTTACTCTTCAATTGAAAACATAAGCAACGACACAAAGCAGGCACACCTGCCAACGCAGTGATTTAGGACTGGTGAAAAGAAGCATCCCATTTTTTTACATTAGCAGGCTGTCCAATGTTTGGCAGCTCATTCCCAATGATTTTACTTTCCTTCCTTCATTAGTGGGAAGCTCAAAATAGGTTCTATTTAATTTCATATTATTGACTTGATTTATGTCAAAACATTGTACTCATTATGACCTCGGCAGGGAGAATCCTCACGGAAATGTGACTTGATATTTAAAATGTAGTCCTTGAAAAGTAGCTCTAAAATGTGTAGTAGTGGAATCCCATGAAAAGTAGCTCTAAAATGTGTAGTAGTGGAATCCCACCTTATTTTTGAAATTTTAATGGAATAAATTTAAATGAAAATGTTCATAATTGAAAATAATGTGGAAGGTTTTGGTAAACCATAATGAGAAATTTATTCAGTTAAATATTTATGCAGCATAAACTATTTGCAAAGTCTTGGTAGGCACTATAAAAGATATAAAAATGAATGTTCTTTGTATGCTTACAATGTACTAGAAGTGAGTAAGTCATTAATAATAAGAATGTCAGTCAATATGTGATAAAAGATGACAAGAATTCAAAGTAGGCAGACTTTGAACTTGGCTGGGGCAAGGTGAGAGAGCACTAGTAGAAGCAAAGGTATTTATTTTTGTATGAAGCAAAGGAAAAAGGAAAGATTGAAAATGAGACTCTTGAGTATGCACAGTGTGGGAAACAGGTCACAGATTTTTTTGGCACACTATCACATTTAATTTTTGAAACAACCCTATGAGATTACGCCCAATTTACAGATCAACAGACTAAAATTCAAAGATGCTAAGCAATTTCTCAGCGAACACTCAAGCAGTGGCTTTATTTAATAGCACTTAATATTTGCATTCAGAGAAAAGTGGCCAGGGCAGTTCAATTCATTTGTAGGAGATCTGGGAAAGGTGACTGGAGTAGAGTCAATCAAGACAAGATCGCACAGAACTGGAATGCCAGACTGATAGTTCACAAGTAATGTGAATCATTCATGATTGAACCTAAAACTCACCAGGGAACTGGGTCCTGAGAGCTTTGACTGCAGCCTCATGCCACAAGCTGACTTTTAAAAGCCCTGTCCTACACATCCCATACTCTAGTACAATTATCTCCCCTTATTTCCCACATCTCCATCCTCTGTGCCCTGTAGACACAATGCCTAGCCCCATCCCGGGTAGACACAAAAAGATCCACTAGCTACAAATACATTGTAATTTTGGTAACTTTACTAAAGACAAATGGAAGTCACAGAGAAAGATTACATCAAGAGTGGGATTGCCTTCTGCCATCACCTGGACCTTGCTTTTTCTTCTATCTTTGCTTTTTGTTTTTTGACTAACTTCCTGTCTGAAGTTACTCTTTTTTGCCTCTTCCAGTGTGGTTCCAGCCATGTCCATGGGTGGATACCTGGTGCTTCATCTTTTCCACCAATACCCCAATGTATTTTTTTCCTAAACAAATGCTGGGTTCCCCTGGAAGGGCTTCTAATAGGAGAGATGGATGGGGTAAAGGACTTCCCGCAGACATTGCTCTTGTGCAGCCAATCAGGACTTTCCCTAGATGTTGGCAGTAAGGATGGAAGAAAAAAGATGGACACCAGACATTAGAAAGGAGAAACTATTTTTCAAATAACAAGGTCAGCTTTTCTATTTTATGATTCCTTTGCACCTTGAAAACTACCTGGGTTCTTCAGGAGGCCTAGGGTGTATTTTTTTTTTCTTCCTGTTTGGAAAAAAAGACCTGAGTTCTAGCTAAGGTTTAGACATAAAGCAGTATTTTCTCCAGATATAAAATAGAATATCAGCAGGTGGCCTCAAAAAAGAATTTTCCTGACATGCTCTTCACTTTTATCAGAGAAATTTTTTTCGTGTCAGTGGATTTTTTTTCTTTGAAGTCCTGATTTAGTTTCCAGATACTTAAGCCTTTGTTTCCATTTGGTTTGCTTTGCAAAGTGGCAGATTAGCCAGAGTACAGGGCTGTCTCTGATCTGTGAGCAGCAGAGATCACGGACCAGCGAGAGAGTGGGGAAGGTGAGTCATTTGTCTTTTCAGCAGGCACACATGGGCGATCCTTTCCTGCCATGTGTCCCAGAGAATTCTTTTCTTTCCCTTCAGGTATTTGACCCCCTGTTGAAGAGAGGCATTGATCAGAGCTGCAGCCTTACAGTGACTGATAGAACAGCTCTCTTTTTCACTAAATCAAATCCCAAAAAGAATCAAAAATAAAATTCTTGATATTTAATTCCAATTCCTGAGTCACTGGCATATATGAACTTGAGGATGTTGCTTAACTATCTTGTATTTCTGGGTTCTTTTTTTTAAAAAAATATATACACAACCAAGAAATTCTACAGTGAGAAAGACAACTTCTTGACTTATACTGACCTTAAAGATGAACTCCCTTAAGTAAAAGATGATAATTTTAAATAAAGCTCCTTGTCTATTTCCAAAGAATTATGATTTGGAAGGTTCATATGAGGTGAAGGAGAACAAGAAGAAATAGACATCAAGTTGAGATGCCATGCCAAACATCTGGAGGAGAGAATGAGAGCATTATGGGAAAACAGATGGAGGAAAGCTTGGCCAGATAAAATTAAAGGCAACGCCGCTCGGCATCTGATTAGCTAAGAGAATTCTACTGAAAAGGAAAGCATCCGTATGACCTGTACTTTAAATAGCCTCTTGACATAAGAACACTTCGAAAAATTAGACCTCTTATCAGGCTTTGAGGTTTATTTGAAGGTTTTAATTTACTAATTACTGAGTGCATTGTTGCTTTTTTAAAAAAATTAGAAACAAGACTCCAATAACCAGAAGGCTTACAGATAAAGACCTACACTAAAAATTATTTCTATGCTATTTTAATTAACCTACTGAAATTCTGTAGAAAAAATTAGTGTCTCCATCAAACATCTTGTGGATACAATGTGACCATTTCTGTAGACAGAAGGTGGAAAGGCCTCTTTGGGAATTGGTTTTACCTCTACAAAAAAAGAGCTCACTTTGGTGTATGAGCATTTTGTCCACTCGCTATACTGAGCACAGGGCTGAAGGCTCACAGGCTTTGCAAGAGTACAATAAAAATTTAACTACAATAAAAAATGTATTGAGTACTGCCCCAAATACTAAATTCTATAATAGAATAATAATAATAATAGCAAGAATATATAGTAATACCAAAGGTAAAACTACAAAGATGTATACATATTTTTACAATAAAACCCTGTATTGTATTTAATGTGACAGATGTGACATGAGGTCTCTAAATCAAAATGCCTGGGTCTTACCGACATCCTAAAATAGCCCTGGTAGCGTGGAGAAAAACCCTCTTCCAAGAGAGCACGCACATTTTTCTGCTCTGCCTTCCTTTAGCTCCAATCTCCCAAGCCCCAGCTTTCAGAGTCACCCTTTCTTTCATTGTCCAAATAAATGTGGAGTCTCCAGTCCAAGAACTGGGAGGTGCACAGCAGGGCCCTAGGTCTTTTTGTGATGCTTCCTACCTCTTGGCCAGACTTCTGGCTTCAGAATTCTTGAGTCCTGACTATTCCCACCTCTGGTGGCTGTTCTCCTCTTCCACTGTATGCATGGGGACCTTTATCCTCATTTCTTCAGAATGATTTTTTTAAATCTTTCTTCTCTCATCTCATAGAAATTCAACACCAATGAAAAACCACTACGCGTGACAGACTTTTCTGAATATTTGGGAATAATGAAAAGGGACTAACACCTCATGGAATTATAAACAACTGAAAAGTGACTGCAAGAGACTATTGTTCAAGCTGGGTACAATGGCTCATGCCTATAATCTCAGCTACTTGAGAGGTAAAGATAGGAGGATCGTGGCTTGAGGCCAGCTCAGGCAAAAAAAAAGTTAGTGAGACCCTATCTCAAAGAACAAACCCAGGCATGATTTTATGTGTCTGTAATCTCAGCTATATGGGAGGCAGAGGTAGAAAGATCATGGTCTGAGGCCAGTCTGGGGAAAGAGCACAGACCCTATTTGAAAAATAACTAAAGCAAAGAATGTCTGTGGCATGGCTCAAGTGGTAAAGTGCCTGACTAGCAAGTGCAAAGCTCTGAGTTCAAACCCCGAGACTGCAAGAGAGACCTAAACTTAAAGTCCTTCTGCCATCCACTCAGAGGACACTTCTTACTAGGACTTTCTTGCCTTGGGGCCTGGCCTGACAACATATTGCTGGGCATAGTACCCCTATCAAGACCCTCATCTTCCAACTCTCCTTGTCTTCAGCTCTCAGAAGCCCTGCCCATCAGCAAAAATGTGAGCACCCCTGCAACAGACCACCAAACCCATTGTAATGCTGCATTCTTCTGATTCCTAGCAATGCCATCATTGCACTCTGCAAAGAGACATTTTTCCCCTTGATTAAGTTTGATCACATCTTTAAAATGTGGAGGGTACTAAATAATTTCCCATTCATTTATTTAGGAATAAGAGTCCTCCCCTTCCTGAAATGCTTCTAAAAAAGAGCTACATGGGTCAATATAACAAATCCGTGTTTCAGCAAGCCTTCCTTCCCCTGAGTAATCTCCTCTTCCTTCTCCTCCTCCTCTTCCCCTTCCTCCTTCTTTTCTTTTCTTTTTTCCTAAAGCTTTGAAAATAGAGTCCTTGGAAATTGAAGTCCTTCATCACTTAACTGAGCAGGCAAAGCACAGACAGCCAGAGACTCAGCTTTTGCTTCCATCCATCACCATGGAGCCATGGCTTAACTCAAAACACAGTTGGAGTCCAGGCTAGGACATTCGGGAATGGATTTTTCAGTAGAGGCAACACAATCATCATTTAAATAAAAAAGAGAACAAGGGAGTGAGAAGCCAGCAAAGGCCCCAGGGAGAAGGTACTTTGTGAGTTGGGCTTTGAGAGAGAAGAATCATTCCCCAGGAATGCTAAGGAACCATTTCCTTCCACTTCTTTTGACTCTGGACATCTTGACTGAAAACGTGGCCCAAAAAGTCATTTTTCCTCAGTGATATACTTTAAAGGATAAAACCACAATGTTGGTTTGCTTTACAATTAATGAAAAAATACTCACTTATTTTTGCCAAATTTACTACCCTATAGATGGACAAGGAGTACTTTGCTTCCAATTTGGACTCAGTGCACTATTTTCCCCATTTAACAAATGATGGTCATTTACAACCCACTATATAACCAGCACTGTGCTAGGACACAGGACTGAAATGAGGAGATAAAGAGTAAGACATGTCCTCTCTGATGGCCAAGGAAAGATGACACAGATGCAAAAGAAAAATCACTAACATGATAAATGGGGTAACAGATGAGGTGAGTCATGGATGCAGAAAGTGATCATCTCTCTCCAGAGAGCTGCCCTTACCCACCCCCTTCCACCAAGCAGGCTGCCTCTGGATTTCATTTGGGGAAGAAAGAAACTAAAGCTTAAGAAAAACAGGTGATAATAGCAATCAGGAGATGATAACGACAGATTTCCGATGGAGAAAGACAGCATCAGCACAGCTAGAAGGCAGTTCGGAAGACACAGAGACCAGCGCCATGGCTATTGGAATGATCCAGGCAAGAGCTAAAGAAAATTTGAGCAAAGGCATGAAGTAACTAAATGCAGTATTATAAGACACTCAGATACACCTAAGGGCATTTTGTAAGGCAGGAGAGTATTCCTGAAGTCTACGGGTGTGTTGAGTGAAAGCAGAAAAATGGATAGTGCATCAAGTACTTACTCCCTTTACTTAGATCCCGTGCCCCGTGCCATAGCAGATGGGTTATGGAGTCAGTAACAAAACAGGTCCATTAAGGACTAACTTCATGTCCCTGTTTTCTTCACTGGTAGAATCTAGTTAACAGCTGATATTTGTGGGGTAGGAGGTGGGGTGTGGGAAGAGCAAAAAAGGGTCAGAGACTTGGAATCCCAAAAGAGTTTAGCCAGCTCTCTGCCTCAGGTGCAAGATTCTCCACACACAACCAGAGGACAGCATGCTCTGGCACATGGCATTCCTAATCTACTTTTTATTGACACATAACAGTTGTACATATTTATGGGGTTCACTGTGAAGTCATAATACACATAGACACTGTAACGGTCAAACCATCACCTTAAGCATTGATCATTTCTTTTTCCAAAAACATTTAAAATCCTCCTTTACATTTATTTGAAATACACAGTGCATTACTGTTAGCTATAGTCACCCTACTGTGCAAAAGAAATATTAGCACTTACTCTTATCTAATGTCACATTATACCTGCCCCCACACTTCTCCCCACCTATGGAAGCCTCTACTTTCTATTGTTAGGACACCAACTTTTTTAGATTCCATATATGAATATATAAACACAGTATTGGTTCTTCTGTGCCTGGGTTATTTCACTTAGCATAATGTCCTCCAGGCTTATATATGTTGTTGCAAATAACAGGATGTCATTATTTTAATGGCTATATAGTATTTCCACTACATTTTCTTTCTCCATTCATTTATATTTCTCAGCTATTGTGAATAGTGCTGCAATGAACGTGGGAGTACAGATGTATGTTCAACATATCTATTTCATTTTCTTTGAATGTATACCCAGAAGTGGACTTGCTGAATCATATGGTAGTTGTATTTTTAATTCTTTGGGGAATCGCCATACTGTTTTCCATAGCTGATTGCAAATTTACAATCCCATCAACAGTGTATAAAAGTTTCCTTTTCCTACAGTCTCACCAACATGTCATTTTTTTTACTTTTGGTAACAGCCATTCGAGGTGCTATCTCTTGTGGATAATTTGAATGTCCCTGGTGGTTAATGATATTGTGTGTTTTTTCACTGGTTGGTCATTTGTATATCTTCTTTGGAGAAATGTCTATTCAGGTGTTTTACCCACTTTTTAATCTGATAGCTTTTTTGGGGGGGCTACTACTATTGAACATCTTGTAGGTCTGGAAATTAACCTCTTGTCAAAGGCACAACTTGAGGATATTTTCTTCCATTCTGTAGGTTGTCTCTTCCCTCTGTTGACTATTTCCTTTGCTGTGCAGAAATTTTTAGATTGCTATAATCCCACTTGTTTATTTTTTGTTTTGTTGCTTGTGTTTGTAAGGTCTTATCTTGAAAATCCCTTGCCTGGACCAATGTCATGTAGTTTTTCCGTGTTTTCTTCTGGCAGTTTTATACATTCAGGTCTTACATTTAAGTGTTTAATCCATTTTGAGTTGACTTTTTGCATATAGTGAGAGGTAGGGGTCAAATTTCATTCTTTTGAACATGGATATTTGGTCTTCCCAGCACCATTTATTGAAAGACTATCTTTTCCCTACTGTGTGTTCTTGGCACCTTTACCAAAAATGAATTGGTTGTAAATGCATGGACCCCAAATAGCCAAAGCAATCTTGACCAAAAAGGGCAAAGCTAGAGGCATCACACTTCCTGACTTCAAGATGCACTCAAAGCAATAGTAACTAGGACAGTCTAGAAGTGGCATAAGAAGAGACTAGTACATGACTGAAATAGCACAGACTCCCTAGTCTAAGGCACCCATACCTGATCTCTCCTGAGTTAGGGTCTCCCTCCTCCCTGCTCCATTTGCACCAGGTGGCTGCACAGAGCCTTTCCACACTTGCACAACTTCTTCCACAATCCTTTGGTCCTGCCAGTTAATGTCTTCTTCCATCCCCTGTCCTTCTCCAGAGGTCCTCTTCATCCACATCATCAGTCCTCTTCTCTCACCACAGCTATTAAAGACTTTGGAAACCAAGGGTAGAAAAGGAAAAGTTAGGAGAAATATTGTGGCCAAGCCTAAGGTTAGAAAATGTAAAACTACAAAGCTTAACTTCTACTATTCTGGTCTCCTGCTGGTCACCAAGAGAGTGTTTGCTTCCCAAACTTCTGCCATATTCTGATATAGCTAGAGACAGAGACAGTGATGGACATACAGAAATACAGGCATAGATATAGAAACATGTACATATACAGTTCCTCTGTTGCCTTAACTTGAGAAGATTCTGTCTCCCGAAGGGGGAACAGCACTGATACACCATTCCTACCTGCCATATTTACAAATATTGTTTCCAACAAAAATAAAATATTTGGCTAATTAAGTGCTAAAATACCAGATTTCCTTTCTTAAAGTCTCATGCACATTAGTAGGTTAATCCTAAGCTAGAACAAAAGATGCTAAGACCCAGAGAAGTGCTACAAGAGATTCAAAAAGGGTCAGGAAGGAGCATTTTTTGGTCTTTAGCTCATCCTTAGTGATGGGCATCTTATTTTCTGTGTCTTCTTCCCTATAGGGGAGGATGAGTCTGGCTGGCAGGAAAAAACAGAAGGCCAGAGATAGAAGCTGGATAAAAAGCCAGGAAATATTTTGTTAAGTATAGGAGTTCTTTCTACATGGAAACCAAGAGTCTCCATTTCTTTTTCAATAAATTCTACTCCACCCTTCAAACCCTCTCTTGTTCTCCATGAATCTTCCTCCTTTTTATACTAGTTCATAATGATTTACTGCTCTCTGAGCTACCATTATGGTGAAGTGGATAAGATCTGAGGGCCTTGGTGTGGGTCAGGTTTGAGTTTGAATTCTCATCCTGATACAAATTTATGCTGGTGAGCTACCTAACCTCTCCAAGCCTCAGGGTCATGAAAATAAAATTCATAGACCACTGTCAGGCACTGTCTCAAGCACTGTTCTTACATTACCTCATTCAATATCAACTTATAAGTTCCATGATCATCTTTATTTTATAGAGGAAAAGCAAGCCAAGAGAAGGGCTTCTGTGCAATGTGGCTGGTAACAGAGGCTGGGTACAATGATTACATATCTAGGAAAGGATATTCTCTCTCTGCGGGAGAAAAGGCCAGGCCACACCTGGGGCCAAGACCTTGTAGTCTGATGCCAGAGCCTGGCACTAACCACTGCACTCTGCTGTCTCCCTGCGACTGTGTGCTGAGATTGTGGGCTGTGGTTAGAACTTAAGAGCTAAGTACAGAAAATCCTTACCACACTGCCTGCACTCCATTATGAAAACAATTATTTTTAAGAGTGTCTATTTAGATGTTCATGTTACCCACTTACCACTTGGATGTTCACTGGTATTTTGACTCCGTACCTGTCCTATCTTCTTACCATATTATAGTGTCCCTGAGAGAAGAGGCAGGCCTCCTATCTAATTCCCCAGGACACACACTGGAAATCATGTGCTAATATACATGGGTCACAGATAATTCAAGACTGAGACAGTGTCTGTTGTTGTTTTTCCACCGAGTTTAATCCAAAAGCATCAACATTATGGCAGAGTGTGTGTTTATACACATTCTTGTCTTGTGTGTTCATAATATGTGCTGGCTTGAAACGCATATGAGTCATTGACCCTGACACAAACCAGAGATGGAAAGAGAGAGGGAGAAAGAGAGAGAGAGAAGAAAGGACGGTAAAGAAAAGAAATTTTTCGCAGTACTGGGGCTTGAACTCAAGGCCCACACCTTGAGCCACTCCAACAGCCCTTTTTTTGTAATGGTTTTTTTTTTTTTTTTTTTGAGATAGGGTCTCACAAACTATTTGCCCAGGCTGGCTTCGAACCACAATCCTCTTGATCTCTGCCTCCTGAGTAGCCAGGATTACAGGTGTAAGCCACCTGGATCTTTAAGCATTTTTAAGACAAGCTGTGACATTCCCCCAATGACATTTCTCTATGTGTCCCAAACCCTAACATCCAAGAGTGTTCACAGGTTACAGCAACCACCATGTGAGGGAAACACTGATCCTTTTTAATAATCAGGCAAAATCAAGTGCATGGCAGGTCATGAAATTCCCCTTCCTCTCTAACAGAGTTGGTTTTGGGGCCTCAGGAGCAGGGGATGTGAGTCCTCTGCAAAGTTGTTCAGGCCTCTGGTCTGTTTCAGCAGCAATGAGAAAAAGCAGGCCAGAAGAGAACAAAAAAACAGTTGAGTGACCTATAATATCTGCAAAAGGGACACAAAAGGCACTTGGGTGTATCAGATAAAGGGGAAAACTGGAAACAAAAGGAAACTCTGGAGGTAGAGGATTTAGCATTCATTTATGCATTCATTCAACAAATATTTGCTGAGTGTCTACACGCTGCAGAGCCAGCACGGGTGATGTTATGGAGAGTATGAATATTAGAGGCTCAGCTCCTGCCCTTACCTTACAGTCAAGTGGGAGAGGTGAGGCATGCATGTATTTATTATTTAGTTCTGTCGTGCAGACATTTGAGGTGGGAATCTGCGGCATCCGCCCTCTTGCCTTCCCAGGGCCGGGGCTGCACATCAGCCCTGGGGAGGAAGTGACTTGGTCCTTTCACCTTCACAGGTAGCAGTGGCTCCATGAACTATCCTGAAAACCTTTCACTCAATGGCAGAAGATTACTATACTCATACTAGGTGACTTCAGGAATTCTGGGAAGAGGTGTCCATGGAAGTTTTAGCACAAAGGCTTTGCAAGTACAGTTGTGGATTTGCTTCTCAACCTCGCCTGTTGATCCTGGACAAATGAACCCCCCTGAGCCTGACTCCTTTTCCATAACACGTCAGAAGTAATGGAAAATGCTTAATACAGAGTGCTCAGAGGACAGACATTCAGTTGTTGTGGTCATTTCTGTTCAAAGAATTCTGTAGCACTGTGCTAGTTCCCATGGTGAATTCCTTATTTTTTTAATTTATTCTTTATTATATTACTGTTGTACTGGAGGTTCATTGTGACATTTACAAAAGTTCTTACAATATTTCATAGTTGAATTCACCCCTCCGTCATTCTCCTTTTTGTCTCTCCTCATTCCTGGAATAATTTCAACAGGTCTCATTTTTCCATTTTCATCCATGAGGATGTATTTCTACTACATTCACCTTCCTTCACCCTTTCCTTATATCCTCTCCTTCCCACTGGTAACATCCCCCAGACAGGACTTACCTTCCTGTTCTGTTTTTGAAAAGAGCATTTTTGTTTGTGTAAGATAGCTATACAGGAAATTTCTTTGTGACATTTCCATGTATAAATGTATTATAACCCAAATATCTCATGGGGAATTTTTGGTTCTTCCCTTTGTTTCATGTGACGTGAAATTAGTCATTTCATTTTTTTCTTCCTCATTGTTCATTGTTGTGCTAAAATATACATGAGATTTACCCTTTTCACCATTTATAAGCTCACTGTTTAGTGGTTAAGGTTCATTCATGTGGCTGTGCAAGCACTGCTGACATCCATTGCCAGAACGTTTCATGTTCCCAAACTGAAACTTTATACCTGCTAAGCAGCAATTCCCCATTCCACCCTCTCCCAGCCTCTGGCCTCCAGTATTCTACTTTCTGTCTCTGTGAATATGACTACTCTGTATATTTCATGTAAGTGAATTTACTCAGTATTTGTTCTTCTCTGTCTGGTTCATCCATGGCATAGCATGTGCCAGAATTTTATTTCTTTCGAAAGTTGAATAATACTCCATCATTCGTATCATATTCTATTTATCTGTTCATTCATCAACAAACGTTATTTCTACCTTTTGGGTATTATGAGTAATGCTGTATGAACATAGGTGTACAAATATGTGTTTGACTCTTCCTCACTTAAAAAATATTTTTAAAATATTGGCACTGTATTTTTAAAACAGTTTCTTATCCCTTTGAGTGTCTACACACTGATTGGACTGATGAAGTAATTTCCCTTTAAACTGGTGTGTGATCGTGGAGGGAATATCAGGAAAGTTGTTTTGTTTTGGCACTGTAGAGTGTTTTTTTAAACAAATCTCTATAAAAGAGATTCCTAGTTTTATATGATCTACAAACTCAAAATGCGTTCACACTTTCTTAATGGCTGAAAAAAATCTTAAGAAGAACAGTACTTCATGATTCATGAAGATCAGGTTCACATATAACTTCTAAATATAAACTTCTGCACCCATAAATAAAGTTCTATTGGAACACAGTTACACCTATGGCCCTCAAACCCTCAATATTTATGATCTGGCTCTTTAGAGAAAAAAATTTCCAACCACTGTTATAAATCATCAGTCTAATCTCACTTCCTCATTTGTACTTGGGAAACCAAGGCCCAGGGAGGGGTCTTGTCAGACCAGAAATTAGAAATGTAAGAGTGGTTAAAAGCAACCCAGCTGTCCTGAACCATATCAGGTGTGTTCCTGGGATAGCGCGTAGCAGCTTACTTTACAGCTGTACATCATGGACTGCAGCAGTCATTACTCACGTTAGTAATGAAGAGAGTATGACTGTACTCTTAATTTCCTTTGCTGAATCTAGGAGTAAGGGTGCTTACTTTGGGAGGGTCCTTGATAGAGTCACACTGGTTCATATCAATATGTGCTTATCTTTGCCTGAAATTGCTTAAGCATGATTTCATGTGATGAAATATTCCCTCTTGCTTCCAGGATAAAATCTAAATATGTCGTACGACTCTTGTTGAACTGGCTTCAGCTTCCCTCCCAGGCTTGTCCTCCTCCCTTCTCTCTTCTCTGCACTCGCGGGAATTCTACAGATGCTCTGAACCTTCTACAGAAGTATCTCACCTCCGAGTTTAATCTGGTCCATCCAGCCCAGATGCCTCTCTCTTTGTATGGCCTCCCCAGCTCTCACCACAGACAGAAATCATAACTCCCCCCTCTGTGTGCCTTGAACAGAATGTCAGTATCTCAGCCATGACCTTGTATTTGAATTTTCTGTTTGGGTTTCTATCTTCCCTGCTAGATATTGAAAGGAAGGAAAGACAAAGGGAAAGAAATAAATCCACGTGAATAACAAGGTTCTAACCACCAATAACCTTGTTGTGTATCATGCTGTGTAAATTCTGCACAAGTTTCACTGAACCATGACACTGAGGTCAAAGAGAACAGAAGATAAATGTAAAATTGTGAGCAAAGGGAGAGAGATGAGATTTAACTCATTCTCCTTTTTTTCTCTCACTCAAATCAATAGCTCAAGAAACACTGTCTATAATGACATCAAAAACAAAGAATAATAAAACCATTTCTTGATCTCTAGTAGCTAAGGGTGTAGGGAAGGCAAATTTGGGCCTAAATTGAAAAAAAGGCATTAACCCACTAAAAAAAAAAAGTATGTTTAAAACTTAGGGTCAGAATTCATTAATGAGGGTGAAATCCACTTAGCAAGATATAGCCAGCATTATTTACAAAGAAAATAGAAAACACTAGAGTGCAAGGATTACAGTGTGAGTATTATTTCCTGAAACATTTTCAGAGTAGGCTGTGTGTGTGGTATGTATGTAGGAAATTAAAATGTAAAATGTATTTCTCACTGGAAATAAAGACCAAATCGTTTGAAAAACATTGTATTAAAGCATCTGAATTTAGTGTAAGAATAAAGAGGAGGCTGAGTGCTGCTGTAATCCTACATATCGGAAGGCTTAAATCAGGAGGATCAGAGTTCAAGACCAGCCGAGGCAAATAGTTCATGAGACTCCATTTCCAAAATAACCAGAGAAAAAATGGACTTTAGGTGTGGCTCATTCAGTACAGTGCCTGCTTTGTAAGCATGAAGCCCTGAGTTCAAACCCAAGTCCCAACAACAAAAAAGAAGAAATCATTGTTTATAAATTTTAGATCAAAGGAGATAGTCGATAGATGCATCTCCAGCTCCTAATTCATAAAAACATTAATCAATGCTATTTGTATGATTTTTAAAACATGGCCACAAATTGTTTGTCATTGTGTCATCTATTGAGAGATGGGATCTAATCCCTTCTCCTTAAATTTGGGTGGGCTCTGTGACTGCCTTGACAAACAGTTTACCAGGGGTATGATACAATGAAACTTTTGAGACTAGACCATAAAGAGTTATGGAGCCTCCATTTTGCTTGTGGAGCCTTGGGCCACCAAGTAACCTTCCCTGGCTTGGGATCTGGGCAGGCACTCCAATTGACAGTACCATCTGAACTAAGTCTTCTATTCATCCCAGCAAGGCACTAGACTCTGAACAAAGACCCCCGGGGCTCATTAGGTCATTCTCCAGTCAAATACCACCACATAGTGAACATGTGGAAATAAGAATCACTCAGACCAAATTCCTGACCCATGAAATTTTGAGATAAAACAAAAGTGACCAATGTTTTAGATCACAAAGTAGCAGCTTGTTATAGACCAATAGATGCCCACATAAAAACACTAAAAGAGTATTTTTAAGCTTAGGGGCACAATTCACAAATAGGGCATGATGTCAACTTAGTGGGTAGGAACCACAATTTGTTTTGACCAATAAAAGAGGAAAGAATATAAAATACCAGAACACATAGTATACAAGGAAAGTATTGTTTCAAGAAACTTTTCTAGTTACATACATATATACATATGTCTAAACTGGATTCTAACATATTTTTCACTACAGATTATCAAAAAAATTGTATTAAATCACCCGAACTTATTATGAGAATAGGCAAGAAATCATTTATACAGATTAGAAAACAACATGACATCACAGGGGACAGTCCATAGACATTTCCCAAGTTAAATTCACAGAGACATGAATCTATGCCATTTGCTTATCATAACACACAGAAGCTTCTTCTATCTCCATGTGTTCTTATAGCAGCTTTTGCCATAATGTTTAGATATTATAACTACAATTTCTGAGTCACATACATTTTATAATGCATAAAACATTGTGTTTTGAAAATAAAATATTTTCTTGTGTTTATTCTGACAAGGCATTCCAAAACTTAGGATAATTAACTCAGAGCTTCATTTTGATTGGTTGCTACATAATAAAGTCTTGATCAATTTGAACTTTGCACTGGTTAGACCCTAGTGGCAATATTTATCAACTCAAATAATAAAAAAAGGACCTTGAAGATGCAGTGGCACATGAGGGAGATGAAAGTTTTGTTGTTGTTGTTGTTGTTGTGAATTCTAGATTTATATCTTGATGCTTTGTAATAAGTTAGGTTACTATAGCTACTTAGAAGAAAAATGTAATTGCACCTTTGGATCATTTCTACCATCAAATGCTCATCAGGTACCATGAAGTACCACACTGCATGTGTCACAGGAATAGAGAAGCCACCCTCCTTACCCGTGTGAAACACATAACCACCTCTGAGAGAGACAGTAAAGAAATAAACATGTAAGTAAAATTGTGCCAAGTGTTATGAAGGAATGAACAAGTTATCCTGAAAGGAAACACGTCTGAGGAGGTGACATGTAAGTTTTAATTCCCACAGGCTGCAGCAGTGTCACAGGAAAAAGGTGGGCTGCCAGCAAATGATTAAAAAATAATTAAAACCAGACTCCAGCAAAACCAGGAAGACACTCAGGAGAGGTGTTTGATCCCTGCTGATAAAAGAAGTGTTTGCACAGCACACTTGATCTTTCTTAGGGACAGAGGGATGTGCTGGGAATCCTGGAATTTCATGCAGCATGCCTTCCAGGCACAACATTATTTAAGAATCATGTGTGAGGGAGCATCTTATGCATTCCTGTAGTAAAAATAGTGAGAGTACAAACATGTCTTCCTGAGCAAACCCCAAGTCACACATCTGTTGGGGACAGCACAGACTTTGTAGATTCATTCATTCATTCACTGAGTGTCTATTGTAGGCCACACAATACCTGTGCCTGCCATTGTTATGGGCTTTGGAAAAAGATAAAAACACAGTCTGTGACCTCTGGAGCCTCAGAGTCTAACCCAGAATAGACAAACAAACAGAAGAGCCCAGTGGTAGCCACGACAACATGAAGCAGGAAGTGAGCCCAGTGTGGTAGGGGATGGGGCTCACTCAACCTAGAGGATGAGCCAGCCAGAGTGAGACCACCAGAGCAGACATGTAGCAATAGCACAGGGCAAGAGACACATAAGACAGCACACCAAGTCAGCATATTGCTGGTGGATCCATGCAGATGAAACAGAAGCTTTGCATTTTAGGAGACGAGGAAGACAAACAGGCTTGGAGAAAGGCCAAAGGGATGGGCTTTGTATACTATGGAATTCCTTCTTGAAGGTTATGAATTGCTAATAAAACACTTAAATGAAGAAGGGATGAACCTCTTTACAGTCATAGGAAATATAAAGTTGTAGATTGAAGTTTTAGAATTTTTATGCAGAGAAAAATACATAAACCATAAGTGACAATGAATTATAAATAAGATTTTAGGAGGGCATTTTGCTATTCTATAGCAATTTACAGTCACATGACTACTAGCTCACATTTTGGTATTATAGATGTTTACTTCTTTCTGTGAAGGTAAATTTGTTCTAAAGTTTCAACTAAAAATAAGATGTATATTCTTATGTAAACTAAGATTAAAAGCAGTGTTAATTGGGGAATTATACATCTGAGAATGTAAAAAAGTTCCTGCAAGCAAGGCATTTCCAAATAAGGTTTGGTGGTGAGCCTTCCTTTCAGCAAAGGAAGGTGAGTTTGCCCTAACTCAAAGTGGATAGGGAAGGGGTTTGTAAGACACATGCAGATATCAGACCATCAGGAGACAGGACCCGGAGTAGCTGTGCACCCAGGCCTTGCTCTACTGCCTCAAGTGGATGAGCGTGGCTAGAGACCAGGTCTTTTTTTAACCCACTCATTAGATCTTCCAGCAACAGGAGTCAATCAACACCTCACCAGGCTGGGATTCTCCATCTCTGCCTCTGTTTCTGCCTCTTCTCTCATAACCAAGCAATGCCCCTCTGTTCTGGATAATTTTCCTCTGTCTTCTATGCTTCCAGTAAGTTCTGCTCACTTCTGACTCTGATCCACAACTCTGCTCTCATAGCCCCTGCAGCATCATGTGCTTCTCTCTGCAGAAACATCTAGTCCTGCTATTGTCTGCTGCAACAAAAGACAGAGTGTGCTACAAGTGATTTGTTGGCTGTTATTAGCCTTGCTGGGCAGAGCCCAGTGCTGGGCCACTCCCTAAAGTGCTGGCCAGCCTGCCTTCTGGCCACTCGGGGGGATTTCCTTGGTCCAATCTGTATCTGTAGGATCTACAACCAGAGATTCAACCAACCTCAGATTGGAAAATATTTTTAAAAGATTGCATGTGTAGTGAACACATACAGACTTTCTTGTCCTTATTCCCTAAATAACAAAACTATTTACAAAATGGATTAAAAAGGAAGATCCAACAATTTGTTGCTTACGGGAGAACCATCTCACTGACAGAAATAAGCATAGGCTTAGGATGAAAGGCTGGAAGAAGATTTACCAAGCCAATGGCCCCCGAAAACAGGCAGGAATAGCAATACTTATCTCTGACAAGGTAGACTTCAAACCTACATTGATCAAATGAGATAAAGAAGGACATTCCATATTAATAAAAAGGGAAATAGACCAAAAGGAAATAATAATTATCAACCTATATGCACCCAATATCAATGCACCCAATTTCATCAAACATACCCTGAAAGACCAAAAAGCATATATTAGCTCCAACGCAGTGGTTGTGGGAGACTTTAACACCCCATTATCATCAATAGATAGGTCATCCAAACAAAAAATCAATAAAGAAATTCAAGATCTAAAATATGCAATAGATCAAATGGACCTACTTGATGTCTATAGAACATTTCATCCAACTTCTACACAATATACATTCTTCTCAGCAGCCCATGGAACCTTCTCCAAAATAGATCATATCCTAGGGCACAAAGCAAGCCTCAGCAAATATAAGAAAATAGAAATTATACCGTGCATACTATCTGATCACAATGCAATAAAACTAGAACTCAACAACAAAAGTAAAGGCAAAAAACATGCAAACAGCTGGAAACTGAATAACTCATTACTTAATGAACAATCGGTCATTGATGAAATAAAAGAGGAAATTAAAAAGTTCCTGGAAGTCAATGAAAATGAAAACACAACCTACCGGAACCTATGGGACACAGCAAAGGCAGTCCTGAGAGAAAAGTTTATAGCCATGAGTGCATATATTAAAAAGACTGAAAGATCCCAAATCAGTGACCTAATGATACCTCTCAAACTCCTAGAAAAACAAGAACAAGCAAATCCTAAAACAAATAGAAGGGGAGAAATAATAAAAATAAGAGCTGAAATCAATGAAATAGAAACCAAAAAAACCATACAAAGAATTAATGAAACAAAAAGTTGGTTCTTTGAAAAAACAAACAAGACTGATAGACCCCTGGCAAACCTGACTAAAATGAGGAGAGAAAAAACCCAAATTAGTAGAATCAGGATGCTAAAAGGGAGATAACAATAAACACCATGGAAGCCTAATGTTAGAGAGTAACAACTTTCTGAACAGATAAATCAACTTAATTCACGTACCTGGACATGCTCCAGGAACTCATTATATCCTCCCAGAAGCAAACCCTTTTCTCCACGATCCAGCAGCTCTCTCCAGATGATGGGGGAGTTTTTGTGATTCCATTTATTCTCTTCACACACATTTTCAAGCCACTCCTATTGAATGGTACTCCAAGAAGAACAGTGTGTTAAATCTGCCTGAGAATTCAACTTAATACCATAGAATAAACACCAAAATACCAGCTTGTTTTTAATGCCACTGTGTACATGTAATATAATATATGTGTATATAATAATATAACCTTAAACAGTAAAATGTAAACACAGAAAACAGTGAAAAAGTTCAAAGTTAATAAATAAGAAATGATACTCTCCAAATTCACTGACCAGAAACAGGTAATGAATGTTACTGTTTTTGCTAAGAAGACCTGAGGTATAAATGTTTAACTGAAAAAAAGCTCAGGTATTCTTATTGGACTGATTTTTAAAGACTTTTTTCTCTTATTCTTATATATGAGATATTTCTGATTTTAGGGTCACATAAATTTTGGTATTTTCAAATCTGTGGGCATGGTTCATACTGAATTAATGAGCTAAATGTTATTTGGAGGTTTCTGATAACATTTATCGGAAAAAATTTATCATTGTCTAGTTTGGGTAGACCAGGCCTCCCAATGATGAGCTCTGAGTAGACACAGGAAGCTACATTCTTGTCCACAAAGTATAGAGCAGCAGTTTAAAACCATCTCATTATTGGAGACACATGTAATGAGGCTACCTTACAAGTAAATCTTGAGAACTAATTCCTCTTGTTGATGCTGAAGATCAGTATTCCATCTGAAAGCAAACAGTATGAGGATTCAAATTATAGCATAGCCTGGCCAGTGGACCACTAGGCCCAAGAAGGAAAGGGGCTCTATTCCAAAGGACCTTCAGCACCAAGCAGAATACGTTGATGTTTCTGCAGCAGCTGGAAGAATATGTTTAGGACTGGACCCTCGGAATGCTAAATCAAGAGTGGACTTTCAGGAGATAATGATAATGTATTGCTAGACAGACTCTTGGAAACTTCGAAAAAGTGATGACTCAAATAAAATTAAAATTAAAATGCCAGAACTGTGATGGATGTCAGTGGAAGAAGGGATCAACAGGCTAGTGGACGCAGTAGTGTGGGAGACTAGAAATCCTACTAATCAGTCATGTTCTCTGAAAGCGCCTCAGTGACACTACATTAAAGCCCTGGATGCATTGCAGAGAGGGTCCAAGTGTTACTGAGAAAACCACTGTGTCGATTCCAGGCCAGGGCTGTTAAAGGGCACACTGTTACAGAGCTCTGCTCCCTGGTAATGGGAATGATAAAATCTGGAAGTAATGAAGCTGGGAGGGGACAGTGTCCCCACCCCAGAGAGCATCTCTTATGAAAGAAGAACTAACTAATCCGGTGGATAAGATAATAGATAGTGGCACGCACAGTGGACTCACTGAAGAGATAGATGTTATGCAACCAGCTCATAAGGAAGGACTGAAGATCGACAGACCCTGGCAAACTTGACTAAAATGAGGAGAGAAAAAACCCAAATTAGTGGAATCAGAAATGCAAAAGGGGAGATAATAACAAACACCATGGAAGTCCAGGAAATCATCAGAGACTTCTTCGAGAACCTATATTCAAATAAATTTGAAAATCTTAAAGAAATGGACAATTTCTAGATACATATGAGCATCCAAAACTGAACCAAGAGGAAATTAATCACTTGAATAGATCTATAACACAAAATGAAATTGAAGCAGCAATCAAGAGTCTCCCCAAAAAGAAAAGTCCAGGACCTGATGGATTCTCTGCTGAATTCTATCAGACCTTTAAAGAAGAACTGATACCAACCCTCCTTAAACTGTTCCATGAAATAGAAAGGGAAGGAAAACTGCCAAACACATTTTATGAAGCCAGTATTACACTTATCCCAAAACCAGGCAAAGACACCTCCAAAAAGGAGAACTAGAGGCCAATCTCCTTAATGAACATTGATGCATAAATCCTCAACAAAATAATGGCAAACCGAATTCAACAACACATCAAAAAGATTATTCACCACAGCCAAGTAGGCTTCATCCCAGGAATGCAGGCGTGGCTCAACATACAAAAACCAATAAGCATAATAAACCACATTAACAGAAGCAAAGACAAAAACCACTTGATCATCTCAATAGATGCAGAAAAAGCCTTTGATAAGATCCAACGCCATTTCATGATAAAAGCTCTAAGAAAACTAGGAATAGAAGGAAAGTACCTCAACATTATAAAAGCTATATATGACAAACCTACAGCCAGCATTATACTTAACGTAGAAAAACTGAAACCATTTCCTCTAAAATCAGGAACCAGACAAGGATGCCCACTATCTCCACTCTTATTCAGCATAGTACTGGAATTCCTAGCCAGAGCAATTAGGCAAGAAGAAGGAATAAAAGGAATACAAATAGGTAAAGAAGCTGTCAAAATATCCCTATTTGCAGATGACATGATCCTATACCTTAAAGACCCAGAAAACTCTACTCAGAAGCTTCTAGACATCATCAATAGCTACAGCAAGGTAGCAAGATATAAAATCAACATAGAAAAACATTAGCATTTCTATACACTAATAATGAACAAACTGAAAAAGAATATATGAAAACAATTCCATTTACAATAGCGTCAAAAAAAATCAAATACCTAGGTGTAAACCTAACAAAAGATGTGAAAGACCTCTACAAGGAAAACTATAAACTTCTGAAGAAAGAGATTGAGGAAGACTATAGAAAGTGGAGAGATCTCCCATGCTCATGGATTGGTAGAATCAACATAGTAAAACTGTCTATACTCCCAAAAGTAATCTACATGTTTAATGCAATTCCCATCAACATTCCAATGACATTCATTAAAGAGATTGAAAAATCTACTATTAAATTTATATGGAAACACAAGAGGCCACGAATAGCCAAGGCAATACTCAGTCAAAAGAACAATGCTGGAGGCATCACGATACCTGACTTCAAACTATATTACAAAGCAATAACAATAAAAACATCATGGTACTGGCACAAAAACAGACATGAAGAACAGTGCAACAGAATAGAGGATCCAGATATGAAGCCACACAACTATAATCAGCTTGTCTTTGACAAAGGTGCTAAAAATATATGATGGAGAAAAAGCAGCCTCTTCAACAAAAACTGCTGGGAAAACTGGTTAGCAGTCTGCAAAAAACCGAAAGTAGATCCATGTATATCACACTATACCAAGATTAACTCAAAATGGATCAAGGAGCTTAATATCAGACCACAAACTCTAAAGTTGATACAGGAAAGAGTAGGAAATACTCTGGAGTTAGTAGGTATAGGTAAGAACTTTCTCAACGAAACCCCAGCAGCACAGCAACTAAGAGATAGCATAGATAAATGGGACCTCATAAAACTGAAAAGCTTCTGCTCAACAAAGAAATGGTCTCTAAACTGAAGAGAACACCCACAGAGTGGGAGAAAATATTTGCCAGCTATACATCAGACAAAGGACTGATAACCAGAATATATAGGGAACTCAAAAAACTAAATTCTCCCAAAACTAATGAGCCAATAAAGAAACTAAACAGAACTTTCTCAAAAGAAGAAATTCAAATGGCCAAAAACACATGAAAAAATGCTCACCATCTCTAGCAATAAAGGAAATGCAAATTAAAACCACACTAAGATTCCACCTCACCCCTGTTAGAATAGCCATCATTAGCAACACCAACAACAACAGGTGTTGGCGAGGATGCGGGGAAAAAGGAACCCTCTTACACTGTTGGTGGGAATGTAGACTAGTACAACCACTCTGGAAAAAAATTTGGAGGCTACTTAAAAAACTAAACATTGATCTACCATTTGATCCAGCAATACCACTCTTGGGGATATACCCAAAAGACTGTGACACAGGTTGCTCCAGAGGCACCTGCACACCCATGTTTATTGCAGCACTATTCCCAATAACCAAGTTATGGAAACAGCCAAGATGCCCCACTATTGATGAATGGATTAAGAAAATGTGGTATCTATACACAATGGAATTTTATGCAGCCATGAAGAGGAACGAAAAGTTATCATTAGCTGGTAAATGGATGGAGTTGTAGAACATCATTCTGAGTGAGGTTAGCCTGGCCCAAAAGACCAAAAATCATATGTTCTCCCTCATATGCGGACATTAGATCAAGGGCAAACACAACAAGGGGATTGAAATTTGATCACAAGATAAAAGCGAGAGCCCACAAGTGAGATATGAGGATAGGTAAGACACCCAAAAAACCAGATAGCATTTGTTGCCCTCAATGCAGAGAAACTAAAGCAGATACCTTAAAAGCAACTGAAGCCAATAGAAGGGGACCAGGAACTAGAGAAAAGGTGAGATCAAGAAGAATTAACCTAGAAGGTAACACAAATGCACAGGCAATTATTGTGAGTCAGCTCCCTGTATAGCTGTCCTTATCTCAACCAGCAAAAACCCTTGTTTCTTCCTATCATTGCTTATACTTTCTCTTCAACAAAATTAGAGATAAGGGCAAAATAGTTTCTGCCAGGTAGCGAGGGGATGGGGGTGGTGTGGGTGGTAAGGGAGGGGGTGGGGGCAGGGGGGAGAAATAACCCAAGCATTGTATGCACATATGAATAATGAAACAATAAATAAATAAATAAATAAATAAATAATAAAGATGGGAGTGAGAGCAGGGGTTAAAGTATAATAGAGGAGTAAGTTTGGCCAAAATGCATTATACTCATGTATGTAAACACCACAATTAAACCTCTTTGTACAATTAATTTTTATTAATAAAAATATATTTTACAAAGTGGAGAAAAAAAAAGATTGCATGTGTAGTGAACACATACAGACTTTCTTGTCCTTATTCCGTAAATAACACAATACAACTATTTACACAGCATTTGCATTGTATCAAGTATATCAGCAATCCAGAGATGATCTAAAGTATATAATAGGATATACACAGGTTATGTGAAAATCTACCCCAATTTACATAAAGGTCTTCAGCATTCATAGATGTTGATGTCTGCGGAGGTCCTTGAACCAATCCCCAGTGGATGTCAAAGGACAACTGTACTTATCAGTTTATTACAATGACAACAGCCCACTTGAAATAGAACACTTAAAGCAGTTCTATGTCAGCTCTAGAATGAATTGCTATTATAGCGTCTCTGCCCCCTTACAAGGGTCTCTCCACTGAGGGATCTAAAGGAACATGGATCAGATCATGTTTCTCTCCTGCACAAAGCTTCCCAAAGCTTTCCCACTGTACTTAGAAGACAACCTACCCACCTTCACCTTCCCAGAGCCAATACGTGCCACCTGATCAGACCCCTGCTTCCTTTTTAATGTTATCCAGGAATTCTTTCCCACTCGTTCATCACACTTCAACCATCCCAGCCTTCCCTCTTTCCCTCAAACACTACAGCTCTTTCCTCAGTTCAGAGTATTTGCCCCTGCTATTCCTGATACCTGGAACTCTCTTCCTTCAGCTTTTCTGAGACTGGACTGCCTCCCATCCTTGGGTCCCAACTTGAATATCAGCTCCCCAAAGAAGTCTTCCCTGACCAAGTGAATCAGAAACTGTAGAGGTAGCATACTCTTGACTTGGCAAACCATTGACTAAAAAAGCATAAGGAAAGAATTACAGTATAAACCAGGGAGATCCTGAGTTCTAAGAGACTTACACACCATTACAAATTTATTTGGATAAATAAACACCCGATGTATATATTTGTGCATGGTTTGGGATAAGTCCCTTAAAGAAAAGAGAATAAAGCAAAGACTAATGATGATAGTGGGCCATAAGCCCAGAGGTTCACAAAATTTCATTTGTTTATTCATTTAGCAGAGCAGTGGCAATGGCCAGGTGTGGCTGAGATGCGAAAGTCAGGGAATGCACCCTGTCTTCTTGAAGCAGCCATGAGTTGACTTGTAAAGAAGAGGTATCTGAGGATCTGGGTGAGGGAGAACCGAAGCAAAGGTCTTGAAGCAGAAAAGAGCTTGGGGTGTTTGAGAAACAGAAGAGAGAGCATTGCATTTACAGCATAAGAGCCAGGGATGGGGAGAGAGCTGGGTGTAGGATTAGACAGGAGGCAGGTTCTACACGGCCATGGCAGACAGTCTGGATTTCATCACCTTGCAGTGAGCAGCAACCAGAGGGTTTTAAGCAGCCAGGTGATGTGCAGGATTTTCAGTTTTGAGCGATCATGCTGAGAGCTGTGTGGAGAGACCGTGAACATAGGGGTATAACTGACAGTGTCCATTACACACTTATGGGGTATGCATTCTACCAAGCATAGCTTTAAGCCCTCGATAAGCGTTCACTCACCAAATCCTATAATGCCCCATGACCACCCATTTTGTGAGTGAGGCAACTGAAGCACAGAGAGGACATAACACTCCTGAGAGCACACAGCTGGTACATGGCAGTCGGGACTTAAACCCAGGCAGCATGAATTCAGAGTCTGGGCTCATAACAACCAGGCTAAAATAGGCACGCTATTCCTGCCTTCCCAACTGACAAAGGGCTGCTTTGAGCTTAAAATAGCCTGCTCTAGTAAAGTGCTGTGAATATTAAGAAGGTTACTGTGTGAATTTAACAATGTCATTATATGGTATAAATATAACTCATTAAACAAAGTATAATGAATTGCCTCCTAATCTTTTGTATATTGTGGTTAAAAGCAGCACTAATATTTGCAGCAAGAAAAACAATTAGCACATTCATTAAGTAGAGTCCTGCTTACACTTCACTCATTAACTTTAATCATCTATGAAATGCTTAAACTAAGCTAACCCATCAGCACCAGGGCCATTAGTGCCTGTCAATACATGGTGATGCTCTAATTTTTAGGATATGTTTTAATCTTGAAGACTAACAAAGAAACCGCTTAGTCACTATTTTCCCTTTTTAAAATTTTTTTTGGCAATACTGGGGTTCAAACTCAGGACTTTGTGCTTGCTAGGAAGGTGCTGGACCTCTTCAGCCATCCCTCCAGCCCACTATTTTCCCTTAATGGCACCTACCATCAAGATATTGAATATTGTTTAAACTTAAAAATTATTATCCTTCACAATAGCACCATAAACTGGACCCAGATTAGCGGTTGCATTTATTTTCCTTCACTTCCTCAAATATTATAACTTTTATTTGGCCTTTAAAGTGAAATATACATTCTGAAATGGAACATATTGATATTTCTCATGTGGTATAGTTCTTATGTCTATATTAACATGAAAGACTCTATGTGTGATGCAACATAATCAGGACCACTTAGAAGCGTGCTTCTTAATCTTCAGGGGAATTACAGGCACTTTTTAAGAGTCTGAGCACAGTACAGACCTCCTTCCAAGAGAAATGGGCATATACATGTATAGAATTTAGGAGGTTAATATAGTTCCTGAAGTATATCATCTGATCACTAAGAACTCAGGGTTAAGAATTTATGCTTGTAAGTTTGCCTTGACTATTTTGAGGTGACTAAAGTTTGTCACTAATTGATAGTAAAAGCCCTTCTTTAAGGAAGAATGTTAGCTGATATATGGAAGAAAGAAAAACATTTAATGTAGACCTGGTTTTAGATGTCTTAAGTATGCTACTTTCTCAGGAAATAGAAGAGCATTGTGTTATGTAGGAGAACATTCTTATTTTTAGGAGATGCATGTTAAGAAATTTAAGGATGTAGGGTAGTAATGAAAAGGTTCAACAAAATAGATGGCTGCTGATAGGTAGATGATAGATAGATACATAGATAGATAGATAGATAGATAGATAGATAGATAGATAGATAATGGGTAGATAGATGATGGATAGACAGATGATAGATAGATAGATAGATAAATAGATAGATAGACAGATGAAGTAAGTATGGGGAGGCACTTAACAACTACAGAAAATATGTGACAGGGCTAGGTGTGGTGAGGTGCACCTGCAATCCCAGCACTTCAGAGGCTGAGGCAGGTGTATCGGGTTACAAAGCAAGATTCTATTAGGAAGAAGGAAGGAAGGAAATAAATAAATTAGGTAGTATACATTTGGTTTCTATTTTACCATTCTTGCAAAATCTGGAGGGAAAAATCCTAGTTCTGAGCATTTGGGGTATTAGGCAGGATAACATTAATGTAACTTTGCAGGTAGCACATGCCTGCAATCCCAGTTACTTGGGAGGCAGACACAAGAGGACGAGAGGGCTGGAGGAGCAGCTCAAGTGCAGCCAAAGACTCTGGGTTCAATACCCAGTACCATAAAAAAGAAATTATTGATGACATTTTAAAGTCTAGAGGAAAAGTAGAGTTTGCATGGACCTTGTAAAGTAGATCCTGATATTAGAAGATTCTAATGGAAATTTTTTCTACTGAAATAAGGTTAGAGAAAATGTCAATAAAAAGGAATGCTTCAAGTCAGATAATAAATTATCTCAATCCTCTTTCATTCAAATAAACGAACTTCTTTGCAGATTGGTTTATTTAATCTTTTGTGTATGTAGCTCTATGTATGTGCAATGTAGCAATGTCATTTTATTGTGTAGATACAACTCACTAAACAAAGTATAATGAATTTGTTCCAACCTTCTATTTATGGTGGTTGAAAGCAGCACTAGTATTTGTAGCAAAAGCAAACAATTAGCACATTCATCAGGTAGAATCCTACCATCAACTTTGGTCGCTAGATTACAAATGTCTTGAGAACTCTAATTAAGGTGTTGGTCTGATTTATGGTTTATGAGTATTTGTGAAAACCACCAGTCAGGGCAGTAGAACTGATGTTGAACAAGGCCCTCCCATTTTATCCAGAATCATTGGATGAACACAACTTTAATGCATGCCAGGATGTGTGACAAAAGCACACTCCTGGGTGAGATGACTAAATATTGTAAAGACATCAGTTCTCTAAATCTATATATGGATTCAATGTGATTCCAATCAAAATCTTAAACAGATAAACTCCTGGACCTTGACAAGCTGATGAAAAATTTGTGTTGAAAAATAAGGTTGCCAAGAATAGATACAACTTATCATAAAAAGAAGAAGACAGTTGAGTGATTTGTCACAGCAATGCTAAGCTCTGGTTACAAAACTGTATGATATTATTCTGCAATAAGCAAATAAACCAACAAAACAGAGTCTAGAAACAGACCCACACTTACATGGAAAATTAATATATGATAAAAGAGAATTTCCATATTCTTGAGGAATATGGAATATGATGTTTGGACAATTAACTAGGTGTATTGAAAATATGGAACAAGATCCCTTACAATATAACCCAAATTCAACTTCATTCAAGTTAAATTTCCAAGTAAAAGTTTTCTATATAGACTTATGTTAGGAAATCATTTTCTTTAATATGACTTAAAAATACCAGGGCCAGGCTTGGTAGATCATACCTGTAATTCAAGCTATGCAGAAGGCAGAGATTGGAGGATCACACTTCAAGGTGAGCCCAGATAAAAAAGTTACTGAGACCCTATCTCAAAAACAGGCTAAACACAGTAGTACATGCCTGTAATCCCAGCTACATGAGAGGAAGCAGTTTTTAAAGAAAGCAAAAAAGCACAAGATCCTATCTGAAAAGTAAACTAAAGCAAAAAGGGCATGGGGACGTGGCTCAGGTGTGGTAGCACACATGCCTAGCAAGTTCAAGGTCCTGAGTTCAAACCCCAGTATATCAAATAAGTAAATAAATAGATAAGCTCCAAAAAATATTGATATTCTAAACTACATTAAAGATAAAAACATCTAACAATTGAAAAACATTAGTTAATAGGTTAAAATAATCCATCAAATGGCAGGTGATAGCTGCAATTCATATAATAAAAGGATTAGCATGCAAAATATTCAGCTGTTACAAATAAGAAAGATAAACAACTCAATGGGCAAAAGGTAGATAAACATTTCACCAAAAAGGAAACCCATGGAGCCAATAAGTGTATGAAATGTTTCCCCTTGTTAGAAACTGAGGAAATGAAAATTAAACACAGAAAGTACCCTCCACGCCCCCAGATAGACAGGCAGCCATGCCGCAGGGCATGGAGCAGCAGGAACACTTGCTCACATCTGATGGGAGACACAGTGGCTCACCCACACTTCCCAGAAGGTAAAAAAATGCCTGTACCTTGTAGACCAGCTGTTGAATTCTCAGTGCATATCATGAAGAACTTTTACATGTGCACCAAAAAGACACATACAAAGGCATGCATAGCAATCTTTTCACAATAGAAGAAAACTGGAAATAAGTAAGTGTTCAGAATTCAAAACCAGGTAAGTAGTGTTAGAATTGCCCAGTGGAATACTACACAACAGTGGAAAAGAATGGAGCACAAGAATGAGGGCTTCATAGTCCAGTGAGGATAGCTCCTACAAATACAATGTGAAAAGCAAAATATAATAAGATTCCATTTTTATAAAGTTAAAAAATATGCAAAGCTCAATCATATGTTTTTAAGGAGTTACACATATGGAGTCAAATGTAAAGAAAAGCAAAGGAATGACAAACTTGAAATTCAGTACTATGGTGGTAGCTTCTGTGTTGAAATAGGGTTTTAATTTAATTTTCTAAGCCAAATAGTAAGACATGGTGTTTGTTTTATTGTTACTTTTTTTTTTTTTTTTTTTTGGTGGTACTGGGGATTGAACTCAGGGCCTCCTGGCTGCAAATCAAGTGCTGCACCACTCGAGCCACAGCCCAGTCCATATTATTACCTTTGTCACTTTACATCAGCAATTCTCCACTGTGTTTGACTGCAATGCACACTGTAAGAGGAGAGCACAGCTCCTGGCTTCTGCTGATTGGATGACACCAGCGCCACCCTCCCAGTTGTGTGTGACATTCAAAACACTCTACAGACATCACCATATGTTCCTTGGAGACAAAGTCATCTCTAATTGAGAACCTCTGCCTGACATACCTACCTTTCATACACATTCCTTTTCATGTATGAAACATTGCTCATTTTTAATTATTAAAAAAATTAAAACCTTTTACAGCCGCATTCATACAACTGGCTTATTGACTAACTGAGACTTGAGAGGACAAGCAGAAATATTTTACTCTTTCCCCACTGTTTCTTCCAACTCTTTATATGAATTTTATCTTTTCCTGTCTCTAGATGATACCTCAGACAGGTCCTAAGCTTTCTTGATCTACAAAAATGGCATTTTAATATGCCTATGCCCAATAAATGGGGAAGATTTATGGAGCTTTTGAGTAAGACACTCAGTTAACGAAGATGTCATTTCTTCCTAACTAAAGCACAGATTTAATAAAGTTGTAATCATAGTTCTAGCAGTAATTTCATTGACCTTCATAATGATTCCAAAATTAATTTGGAAAGATAAAAATTCAAACAGATAAGAAAGAGAAAGAGGATGGAGACTTGCCCCATTAGAAACTAGACTTCACATTAAGGAAAATAATTAAGATAGAACAGCAGTGGTGATGGGGGAGATGAATGAACCAATGGAAGAAAACAGAGAGCCCAGGATAACAGCTGTGGATATTAACCAAGATAAGGTACAGTGACACATTGGTCCCCAACTCTGGGAGATTTAGCCCTTAGTTTCCTTCTTGCTCACACAGAACCAGATGTTAGTACAGATGAATATAACATGATATAACAATCCCAGCAGTTTTGTCTGTGCTCTGCCATCTCAACACACATTCCTCATGCTTGCAACAAAGAAGGGGAAGGTGAAAGACTGCGTGAGAATTTTTTAGTTTCATCCCAGAATCAATACATGCCATTTCCGATGACACTCCACAGGCCATTGCGCCAAACCAGAGACGAGCTGGGGATCAGAGACTTCGGGTCTCCAGGAAGATCGGGTATTACTAAGCACCTGTAACATCTACCTTTGATGAGAATGTGACATAGGAAAGATGATGTTATAGATCCTTAGGGAAAAAATGAGAGGTTCAAAAACTGGTAATGGGTAAAGTGTTTTTAATGTAGAAAAAGCGCATTATGCTTAAGCATTACAAATGGTTTAAAGAAATATGAAAAACAAAACTCTAACATTTAAAAATAAAAATTAGAGATTACTATCCTTACTAAATCTTATAAGATTTCTTTAACAAGATAAAAGCACCAGTTATAAAGGAAATGATTGACAAATTCAACGAGGAGCCAAGAAGAGCCCAATCTTTTAAAATAAAGCATGGAGATGAAGAACATAGCTGTATTATAAACAATAACAGGGAGCTGTACTTGAAAATTTAAATAACTCCTTCAACAAGTAAGAAAAAATGAGGGTAAAACACCATGAAGATGAATTAAGTAAACAGGTAATTTCACTCCCAGTTACAAAGATGTCTATTGGGATATTGTTGATAGCAGATAAATAATTAGAAACAGTCAATATGTTCAAGGAAATTACACTGTGATATATCTGAAACAAATGGAATTCTAAACAAGAGTTAAAATGAGAATCGAAATTACTTCTACCAATATGCATAAGAGGTGGGAAATGGTGGTGAGCAAAAACAGATTGTAGACTAGGTATAGGAATGGTGCCATTTATGTTCCTTCTTTTCTGTGCATCATTTATGCATAACACACTCATGAAGTCAAATATAAAATCAGAGAAAGGAAGAATATTCATCAGCTTCAAGATGGGAGTACCCTTGGGAAGGGAGAGGAATGAATTTGGCAAAGTCCTTCCCAAAATCACCTTGAGTGTTTTGTGCCCCCACCACCAAAGATCTGAAGCAAAAATGGCAAAGCAACATCATTTGTCAAATCTGAGTCACTGGTAGCTGTGTTCACTATATTGCTCTCTATACTTTCCTTAACAATAAAGGAAAGCACAAAGAAGCAGAAAGCACTAGAAGATTTGATTTATTAAAATATAAACTTCTTTTGATCAAATCAGAGCTCCCAAATTAGAACTAATACACACACACTAAATTCATAAGCAACATAACCTATGCGAGATAGATATTCCAAAGTAAATTGGGCATTAAGAAACCTGACTTCATTCCTCTTTGACCAGGTCTGAAGCAAACATTGTAACATCTCCTTCCTGGCCCCTGGAAATCTTCAGAGGTGCATTTATGTTTACAGGTCACAGGGATACAATTTAATCCACAGAAGTAATAATTTAAATAAAGTACCCAGTGACCTACAAAGAGTAAGCAATCTCATAAACAGCCTTATTTTGTGGTTAATAATATGCATGGGTCATGTTACTGGTAATAAGGTGCTTTGGGTTCCTAAAGAAAGAATTATAAAATACTATTTAACATACTCTTTTTTCTATTTTTGGGTATTTTTGATGGCATTTTAATAGCTGCCATCATTTTGGCTACACTGTAAAGTCACACATACATCATTTCTGTTTATGAGGTTCCCCAGACATCTGTGTCTTGCATTAGGTAATTAGTTTAGACCAAGTTATGGGGAATGACATACACTCCGTTGACTAGCTGCCTCTGAAACAGTTCACTTTCAGAGCATGGCTCTTGTTCCATGTCATCCCATCAGTATTCACTGGACAGGTATATTGCTCAAAGGTCCTTTTTCATTCACTGAGCATTTCTATCTTAACTCTTTCCAATAAAGATTTACAGAGCAGACTCACAGCTAACACAGGGAGATTTTACTTTAGACAGATTTAGTAGATATGATCAAATCCTTTTAAAGACTGCCTGGCCAAATGGTTACAAATGGATGTTTTTACATGTGATGTAGTTTTTCTAAATCAACAAATCTTATTTCACATTATACATCATCATAACCATGACATCTGAAAGTGCCTCTCTAAAAACAATTCTGCAGTGTCATGGCCAATATCTGACATTTTTTCTCGGGAAGAACAATGGTTCTCAGGTAGTACAGAGACACCAGCTTTGAAATAATCTCCAATTTTATGTTCAAAAGCCTCACATATGCTGGAATAGCAGCCTTTCTATCTTCTTGTTCCATATGCTTTGCAAAAGTGAATTTTCACATTATTCACAAAGGATGGGGGAAGAGAGGGAAGGAGGCACTCATTATTATTTTCTACGAGATTTGACCTATAAAACATATTGTGTGTGTGTGAAATCGAAATTTGTTTTTCCATATCATAACATTCAAAAATTACTTCATGATAGCATTATTCTTATTTTCAATGACCATAATGCTATCCCTACCTTATCAAGAATTACGGGTGAATAATTCATCCCAATTTTCACTTGTCTAAAGCTTCTAAATTTTTTATAACAAGCTCATATTAAATGTATCAGATCAGGAAAAAACACTTTAATTTAAAAATTCTTTAGGGTATGCCATAATATTGTGATTTCACCATATAACTAAGTTTTCCTTAACTTGGTCTACCACTCACAAATGTAAAATGTGGTAGTAACTAGGAGTTACTTTGTCTCCATTGCTTTGCTGCAAATTTGAGGTAGTAATACCATACTAATTACATATGTATTATTTTGTCTCTATTGTTACTAGGAGACAACAACATTCAACTGGTAAATGTTAACAAGTAGCAAGCAAATGCAAACACTGTTTGCTCTACTGATATTTTAAAAGGCTTCCTTTGAGGTAAGCTCTCTTGACACCATAACATAATATATATGCAAATATTGCTTACATTGTTAAAAAAGCAGTATAATGTAAGTGGATCAATAATTAGACCTCCTCAAATTTAATGTACATTGAGACTCGACTAAAATAAAGAACAGAATAGTAAGATGCAATTTTTATCTACTAGATTAGACCAGACTAAATAAATATACATGTTTTAAAGGTCAAAAGCTGTAGAATCACACAAATGATAAGTGTGTCACATTTTTCCCCCTTCAAGGCCTTATTCAGATTGCACCTCTCCCATGAAATTTCTTCTGCTATTTCTGTAATGTTCTTTCCTTCTTTGGCTTTAAAATATGTATTTCTATTATAATATTCACTATCATCTCATCTGTATTGTTCTGTTGCTGAGGCATGTAATTGTGTACATTTTAACATTTTTGAAGTTGAGATGCATCCCATAATTTATGTAATGCATTCAACCCTCCTTATCTGTGGGTTGCACATCCATGGTTTCCAACAACTTTGGAGGAAAAGTATTTTTTTAATTGTGCCCCTACTGAACACGTACAGACTATTTTCTTGCCATTACTTCTTAAACAACCAGAATAGCAGCTATTTACACAGTATTTACATAGCATTTAGTGTTACAAGTAATCTAGAGGTGATTTAAAGTATAAACGATCATGTACATGGATTATAGGCAAACAGTGTAAGGGATTTGAACACGCTTACTTTGTGGTATCCATGAGGGGTCCTAGAACAAACCCCCACTGACACCATGAAAGGACTGTGTTTAATGTTGTCTTGTTTTCCCTCATACACCACCCAATCAGTTCTCATTAAATCAATGGAGGAATTTGATTAAACTGGGAATAGCCTCATAATCTGCCTGCCTGGAAGACAAGTAGACATCTGTTGATTCTTGTATTCACTAAGAAGATAAACCATCATATTTGCAGGATAGAGACCAGGGAGACTAGAATTAATAACCTCAGGCTCTCTTAGATTCAGAGAAGAGAAGAATTTTAAAGAGATGACCACCATCTGGAGGAATTTTTGGATTTGCATAACTGAGGTGTCAATGCTTTCTCCTTCACCTCTTCAAGTTTGTACCAGTATTCTAAATCTTAATCTCAGAAAATTCAATGATATTGTATTTGTCCGTATAGCTGCAAACAAATCAGAATTGATATGTCATGCAGTTGGTTCTCTTTCTGTAATGGATGTTGCATGGGTCTGGTAAAAGGCCACCTCCCTTTCAGAAATGAGTCACTCATTCCCCTAGCTCCTGGGAATATTGGGGGCCAACAACTCATAATTGAATCCTGCTGCAGATATTTTTTCTGTGCTAAAGAGAACTATCTAAATGAAGCCAATAGCCCTTTCCTGAGAATGGCCTGCATCCAATGGCTGGTCATAGACACAATGGCTGAGCCTCTGCTTCACTTGAGGATCTTGATACAGAATTGCCACAGCTCCAGAGAAAACAATGCAGTTGGCCATGGTCTTGGTTGTGAACTACAACCTCATAGCGCAATTTCTTTTTCTATCTACTCTTGCTTCCTTCTCTTTCCTATGAAGGTGGATCCAAATATCACCAGGGAGCTTGATCTATGATGGCGTGTCTGGAATGGTCAAAAACTTGCTTCACTAATAAGATTTTGAAGCTGGATCACCCATGAGCCCCCATCACTGATGCAGAATGAGAGAACACTTTTACCAATGGCAAACAAGAACAGCAGACTAGCAAAATCAGCAGGTCTGATGTAGAAGGTATTTGAGAAAAACAAAAGAAATAGTAATACTAATGATAATTTATCATGAATCAAAAATTAAGCATGGAAAGAAAGCCTGCTTTACATTAAATCAAGTGACTATCATCTCCTGCCACTACAAGGTAGAAAAAAGAAGAGAATCAAGACCAACACTTATGAGAATAATAACAACATAACTCTCAATAATTCAACATCCCTCTCAGTTCTACTATGCCAAGGTTAAGCCCTTGATTAGGAAGGAATGGGGCCTTGAGACATAAGGTAGGGATGTCTGTGTTGATGCATTCAACAATCATTAGTCTTCAGATTCTCCTGAATATTTGGCAGAAGTAACCCACTCTTTGATTTTAAAAGCTAATGTCCTCTTGATAGACTACAAGGCAGAGTGACTGTAACCTTGCAAAACAGCATGGACCCCACCCAGGATCTATCCTGACCTCCTCTTCTGTATACTAAAATAATGACTAGAATAAAGTCACAGCAAAATTTGGCCTGGGAAGTGCTGGGCATGCTAAAACAGGAAAGGAATGAAAGCCCAAAGGTGCTGTAGAATCTAGACAACATGTACTGACAGTAGTATGGGACTGAATTCCAAGGATTAAGGAAATGGGTAGAACTTAACAGTGTATATAGGAAAATGTATAGATATGAGAATAACATAGAACTTAATGCTTGGCAAGAACCCAGATAGACAGTGCTAATAGGTTACTAAGAGGGCTCTTTGGAGGTTAGAGGAAGCAACCTCTACTTTACTCATATTAAGTAAAGTAGAAATATTGTAGAATAAGGTGGAAGGAAAGATCAAAAGCATTAGAAAAATAATCTGGGCATGCTGGTACATACCTGTAATCCCAGCAATTCGGGAGGCAGAGATAGGAGGATCACAATCCAAGGCCAGCCCAAGCAAAGTTAGCACAAGATCCTATCTGAAAAAATGGGGCTGGGGGAATTAAGCAAGGGGCAGAATGCTGGCCCTGAATTCAATCCCCAATACTGGAAAAAGAAAAAGCATCAGAAACACATGCAACCATGGGTATATCAGATAATGTTGAAAACCCCACCAAATGACTCTGATCTACAAGAGGGCCCAGAGTGCATTGTACTAAGCAAGACAATAAGAAATGTACCAGTGCCAGTGATGTCAGTATCATTGGGAAGCACAGTGTTAGTCAACTTCTGTAGATCACAGCTGATAGGAGGCAGACTGACTTCCAGGAAGGGCTGACCTTTAGAAAGCTATGGAAATTCTTAAAAGAATAAGGAATCCCTAGAGGTGACAGACAGTGGTAAGTGCTGCAACATATTCCCTTAAACTTTTGCCCAGGAAAAAAGTGACTCCTAGGACATATATGAAGCGAGGAGATCTAAATGCATTAAGGCAGGGACTGAAGTGACAACTGCATTGTGGCGTCTGGACCTCCTTTTCAGTACTGAAACTCTCATTCCTCCAGCAGCTAAGACTATTGGCAACTGACAGCTCATTCCCAAATCTCTCTCTAGAGACTGCCTTCCTAAGAAAGCCACCTCACCCACGCCACATGCTTTTCTTCTGGGAGTAACCCACATCTAATGACTGGTCAGTCAGGAAATATAGAGGTTCAGCTCCCTTACCCTAATTCAGGCAAAAATGTGCTTGGATTTATCCAAGGCCTTTTTTGTGATTGCTTTCCAGCCTGACTTTCCTCTGTCTTATCCATTCTCCTTCACTTTCAACAGGTATGGATCCCAAGAGCACCCTCAATAAACTTTCTACATGCAAATCTCTGTTTCATGGGGAATCTGCCCTGCCACCCTCCCTCTCTCACCACATCTTACATGCACAGTTTCTTAATACATCTTGTTGACTTGCTATAGCTAAAACACCAGAAGAAAAAAGAAAAACCTAGACATCACATTTATCCATACTTATAAAACCTCACTTGTCCTGGATGGATCTCAGGGAGGTGAATTTTTAAAGTTCCCCCAGATTATTTTGGTGCACAGCTTGATGTAGAAATGAGTGCTACATCAAGAACTCAGACTTGCTGGCTGTGGTGGCTCACATCTGTAATCCCAGCTACTCAAGAAGCACAGTAAGGAAGATTATAAGTTTGAGGCCAGCCCAGGCAAGGATAGTGAGAACCTGTCTCAAAAATAAAATAAAAACAAGAGGACTGGGGGCACCATTCCCCAGTATGGGCATTAAAAAAAAGTCAGACTCAACCTACAGCGTATATCTTGCTCCATCTTCCTGCCTCAGCTTATTGCAGAGCAGAGAAGCATTAAGTGGTCAAAAGCTTGGTACCAGGTCAATCAAATGTGATGAACTATTTCTCCTGAGCAACTAGTAAATTTTTGACATTGGCAACTAAACCCATTTCTTTCTTTCTTTAGAAGCTCAAAACGGTGGTTGAAGCCAACTTCTGGCTTTCAAATAGAGCTTTATCACTTCTTCATCCAAACATTAACCTCACCCCTGGCTGGCCTTCATTTGTTCAATCCAATTTCCCTTTAACCTCAATTTCCTCATCTCTTCCTTGTTCTGTTTTACATTTCACATGTTCCTGTCAGGCAAGCCCAAATCCACTTTTTTGTTATTGTGAGAAACAAGTGAAGAACTGATTAAATGAGAAAGAAGAAAGAGAAAGGGAAGAAGAGCAAAAAGGAAAAAAAAAAGATTGTGTTAGTGTTAGTAGAAATGGAGGCAGGATGGATACAGAACTCAAACTGATCCAGACATCGATCATCTTGACCAGTTTTTATAAGACCATTATTTTAGAGCAAGAACCCACCACAGAGCAGTATTATTTTTTAAACATTAGACAGTTAAATGTGTAAGATGGAGACTATGTAAAAGGGAAAGAAGGAGTGGGCAGATGAATCTGACCGTGTTGGCTGAGAGCCCTGTTACCCTATCTGAAGGTTTGTCCTTAGGCATCATTAGGTCTCCTTGGTCACAGGGCCAACAGTATTCACAACATCTGCACACAAGGCAGCAAGGAGGGAAAGCAGAGGAGGACATGGTTAAAAGGGATAAATTTAGAACTCATTCTCACCTTTCCTGTGAACTGATATTTATTATAATAGTAGATCTCTAGATTCTCATCTGATTCTGTCCCTTTTCTATTAGGTAGCCCCTGTGTGTTTTATATTAATATTCGGTGTCATGGGAGGATAAGTGAAAAGCTTGCTCTGGAACCAAGCTGGAATGGAAATGTAATAATGGTTCTTTTCAAGCTGGATAAATACCCTAAATGAAAGTGCCAAAAAGTCGGATGCTATGTCCCTGACTACAAGCTTCTCTCTTCTTCTGTAGTTGGTAATTACTTGGAAAAATAAAGCTATGTTTTCCAAATGTATCAAAAATTTAGAAATATAACTTGTACATGTAGAACTTTGTTGGGTTGTTTTGTTCTCTGGAGGGTAAATGATCATGATTAAAAGTAATTCCACCACTTGGCCCCCATGGAAAAATGAGAAAATAAGGTCGAGCTAAAATACATTTGTCTTCATTTCAAGAGTATGTTATTTGCCTCTATTTATTTAATGGTGTGTTCTGTCTGTCAGCATTCAACTAGGATTGTCAACATTCTTGTGCTTCCTAGAGGATTATAACGGCCCACTTACTTTCCTAGGTTTGCCCCAGGACTAAGCTTGTCACTCAGCCTCACTTCCTATCCCAAGGTGCCGTCTGGTCCTTTATGGAAATCTGCTTTATAGGAAGAAGAAAGTATGGGCACCTTGGTTCATATCAAAGTGTGGGGTAAGCATCAAGGAATTTTCTTAAGCCCACAAAAACCCAGGAGTTTATGTGACAGCTTCCCAAGTGTAGTAATGGAATACCAAAAATGATTTCGAGTTCTGGGAAGTCTGAACCAAGAGGATATTAGGACAAGGGGTATAAGTTCTTCACATGAGTTCAGATGATTTTTGAGAAAATCGCCTAATCTATCTGTCTTGCCTGGAAACAAAAATATGGTCTCACATTTATATGGTTCTTCATCATTTATCATGGCTTCTACAATATTTATGGGATCCAATGACAAAACTACTGTGAAGGGAGCAGGACTGGTCATTTTCTTCACACAGCCAGGTTCCTTGCCTCACCTCTGGACATTTGTGCACAGTCTATGATAGTTATAGATTTTATATTTAAAATATAAAAAGGAATTTATTGGTCAGCTTAGTAAAATTGCTAAAGTATCATATAATGTTTTGCACAGGATGACCATTTCTAAGATTAAACTTGTTTATAAAATAAGAGGTTGGCCTTGGTACAATTAATATATACTAACAAAGAGGAAAAAGGTGGGGTTAACAATAATGTACTTGCAGAAAAAGAAATTAAGAAAATAAGCCTATTTACAATAGCTACAAAAAATAATACATAAAAATAATTTAGCCATGGAAGTGAAAGGTCTCTAAAGTGAAAATTATAAAACACTGATAAAAGAAATTTTAAAAGGACAGAATTTAAAAAATAGAAAGCCATCCCATAAAACTGGTTAGCAGCCTGCAAAAAACTGAAACTAGATCCATGTATATCACCCTATACCAAGATTAACTCAAAATGGATCAAGGATCTTAATATCAGACTACAAACTCTAAAGTTAATACAGGAAAGAATAGGAAATACTCTGGAGTTAGTAGGTATAGGTAAGAACTTTCTCAACGAAACCCCAGCAGCACAGCAACTAAGAGATAGCATAGATAAATGGGACCTCATAAAACTAAAAAACTTCTGTTCGTCAAAAGAAATGGTCTCTAAACTGAAGAGAACACCCACAGAGTGGGAGAATATATTTGCCAGCTATACATCAGACAAAGGACTGATAACCAGGATAGGGAACTTAAAAAACTAAATTCTCCCCAAACTAATGAACCAATAAAGAAATGGGCAAGTGAACTAAACAGAACTTTCTCAAAAGAAGAAATTCAAAAAACACATGAAAAAATGCTCACCATCTCTAGCAATAAAGGAAATGCAAATTAAAACCACACTAAGATTCCACATCACCCCTGTTAGAATAGCCATCATTAGCAATACCACCAACAACAGGTGTTGGCGAGGATGCGGGGAAAAAGGAACCCTCTTACCCTGTTGGTGGGAATGTAAACTAGTACACCACTCTGGAAAAAAATTTGGAGGCTACTTAAAAAGCTAAACATTGATCTACCATTTGATCCAGCAATACCACTCCTGGGGATATACACAAAAGACTGTGACACAGGTTACTCCAGAGGCACCTGCACACCCATGTTTATTGCGACACTATTCACAATAGCCAAGTTATGGAAACAGCCAAGATGCCCCACCACCGACAAATGGATTAAGAAAATGTGGTATTTATGCACAATGGAATTTTATGCAGCCATGAAGAGGAACGAAATGTTATCATTAGCTGGTAAATGGATGGAGTTGTAGAACATCATTCTGAGTGAGGTTAGCCTGGCTCAAAAGACCAAAAATTGTATGTTCTCCCTCATATGTGGACATTAGATCAAGGGCAAACACAACAATGGGATTGGACTTTGAGCACATGATAAAAGCAAGAGCACACAAGGGAGGGGTGAGGATAGGTAAGACACCTAAAAAATTAGCTAGCATTTGTTGCCCTTAACACAGAGAAACTAAAGCAGATACCTTAAAAGCAACTGAAGCCAATAGGAAAAGGGGACCAGGAACTAGAGAAAAGGTGAGATCAAAAAGAATTAACCTAGAAGGTAACACACACGCACAGGAAATTAATGTGAGTCAACTCCTTGTATAGCTATCCTTATCTCAACCAGCAAAAACCCTTGTTCCTTCCTATTATGGCTTATACTCTCTCTACAACAAAATTAGAAATAAGGGCAAAATAGTTTCTGCTGGGTATTGAGGGGGTAGGGGGGAGAGGGAGGGGGTGGAGTGGGTGGTAAGGGAGGGGATGGGGGCAGGGGGGAGAAATGACCCAAGCCTTGTATGCACATATGAATAATAAATAAATAAATAAATAAATAAAAGCCATCCCATGTTCATGGATTAGAATTAATACTGTTAATATGTCCATACTATGCAAAGATGTCTACAGATTGACTGTAATCCCATCAAAATATGAATGACATTGCTCACAGAAATAGAAAAACAATCATAAAATTTGTGTGGATCTCAAGTAGTCAGTGCATGCTGATCAAAAAGAACAAAGCTGGAAAAATCACAATACCTCACTTCAAAACTTCCTACAAAACTTCAGTATCCAAAACAGAATGGCACTGTCATAAAAGCTAACACATAAAATAAGAGAGAGCAGTATAGGCAACATACAAATTAATCTATGTACCTATAGCCAATTGATGTTCAACAAAGGTTCCAAGAAAATACATTGGTGAAAAGATACCCTCTTCAGTAAATAATGCTAGGAAAACTGGACACACATATGCAGAGTAATGAAATTAGACTTCTGTCTCTTCCCATGTACAACAATCAACTCAAAATGGATCAAAGACCTAAATGTAAGACTAAAACTATAAAATTACTAGGAGAAAGCATAAGGGAAACACTTCAAGACATTGTTTCAGTAAGACCCCAAAAGCATAAGCAACAAATGCAAAACTAAACAAATGGGATTATATCAAATCAAGAAGTTTCTTTACAGCAAAGTAAGCAACCAAAAAGGTGAAAATATTTTCAAACTATTCAGCCAACAAGGAATCAATGTCCAGAATATATGAGGAACTCAAAAAATTAAACAGGAAAAAAATCTAATAATCCAATTTTACAATGGTCCAATAATCTGAATAGTCATTTCTTAAAAGAAGACATAGAAATGGCTGAGGCAAGAAGATGGTGAGTTTGAGGTCAGCCTGGCTACAGAAGGAGGAGGATGAGGAGGATGAAGAGGAAGAGAAGGAAGAAAGGAAGAAAGGAGGGAGGGAAGGAAGAAAAGAGGGAAGGAGGGAAGGAAGGAAGGAGGCAAGGAGGGAAGGAAGGAAGGAGGGAAGGAGGGAAGGAAGCAGGGAAGGAAGGAGGGAAGGAAGCAGGGAAGGAAGGAGGGAAGGAAGGAAGGAAGACAGACTAGATTAGAACTTGCCAAGAACATAACAACATGGACAGAACTGAAAAACATTGTGTTAACTGAAATAAACCAAGCACATAAAAACAAATAGTGCATGTTCTCATTTGTGGTAGTTAAAAGAGTAGATCTCATGGAAGAAGAGTAGAATAGTGGTCACTAGAGACTAGTAAGGGTAGGGGAAGGGGAAGAGAAACAGGTTAGATAATAAATACCAAAATACATTAGCTAAAATAAAGTAGTTCTAGTGTTCTATATCACAGTAGGATAGCTATAGTCTATAGCAAGTTATGATATAAGTCAAAATAACGTATAGAAGAGTGAAATAATAAACGTTGGAGAAGATGTTTGTGCTAATTAATTTTATTTGCTCAGTACACATTTTATTCAGGAACTATAGTACCATACATCAAAAATATGTACAAATATGTGACAATTAAAATTTTAAAAGGTTTGGTTACTTGTATATCTTAGCTATTGGGAATTATGTTGAAATCAACACAAAAGTGCAGATACCTATTGAAGGCACTAATTTTGTGAGCTGACAGTACATTAGTTAATAAAACTTTAAGTCATATATTTTAAATTTATATAATTTATTATTTCTCAGTTATATTAATATAGCTGGGGGAAAAAGAAAGGGTTTGGGATTGTAGGAATAATTAGAATTAGTCCAATTCTAATTAATTATTGGCCTATAACAAGACCTAGCTAGAGTACAGACCTGGAGAAGTCAACAGTGGAAAGCACATGACTTTGGTAGGCTAAGGTGTGTGGGGGGCGGAGAGCAGGACTCGCTGGACAGGTCATGTTCTGCCCAAGAAAATGAGTATCATGGAGAAAGGACAGTATGTAGTTTAGACTCTTAGCAATGCCACACATACCACATGGTTTGGTTGATTTATCCATAAAATTTATAATAGTGATAGATTAAAACAGGAGTAGTAAGATATAGATAGAGGACATGAATAAATCCAACTGAAGGATGTGTAGATTATGCATTCAAGATTATACAGAAATCCATACAAGAGAGTATCTTTTCTTGACAATAAGATCTTGCTCTTGTATCTTCCTGGCCTCCCTTCTCAAGTCTTTTACTGTCCTCTAGAATGACCACTAAATGCAGCTGTGACTCAACGCTCAGTGCCAAGGTGTTTTGTCATCCCTACCTTCCATCTGTCCATAGGTCATCTCATCTACTCATGAGTTTAAATAGCATCTATGTGTTGAAGACCTGACTGCTCCAGTTCAGATTCATATCAATGACCCATTAAGTATCTCAGACTCACCAAAATAGAACGGCTGGTTTAGTGTTTGATTCCAGTGCCTTCTGGAATGGCACTGTTTCTCCAAAGACTCGTCTTTCAGTTTTTCCTTTGATTTGGTGAGCCTCTTAGTTTCTCTCCCTAGGGAAGGTGTAGTGAAAAGTTTCCCTTAAATCCACAAATAAGCCCTGATTGGATGGTCCCCATGGCAAATGACACAAAAACTTGATTAGAACAGCACCAATCCTAATGGTGGAGAGGAAGATCTTTTTATTTCACTTACTACTGTGTACTCAGTGTCTGCAATAATGCCACATGAATGCTACCAGTTGCTAATAAATGATCTGTTAAATGAATGTTAACCACGCAAAGGAGGAAAAAACAGGAATTCTCAACAGAAAAAGTTGATTCTCATATTCACATGAGAGAGAATGCAGTACGCTAAGTGAGTAAAAGGTGAGTTTGGAGCTGGCATAGAGAGCTGGGTGGGGGGTGGATAGTTAAAGATAAGGCAAGAAAGAGAATCTGAACACCAATAGTCCAGGTAAAGGTTTAAACTTATGGAGAAGAAAAGAGGGACATATTTTTAAATTTTAAGCAGGGGAGAAAATGATACAATTTACATCAGAAAGGACACTCTGGCTGCAATTTGGAGACTTGCATTGAAAGAGGAGGCGCACTAGACTGGTTCAGAGGCTGCTGAAGTAATGCAGGAAAGAGATCATCATGACTAGCCTTGGGAAGCAGTAATGTGTAGCAGTGTTTTGAAAGGGTTTTTTCATATTTATGGTTATAATTTATTATAGTGAAAAGATGGAAAGCAAAATCAATTCTTAATATGGACTTAATTCCTCCTCAACAAATGGTGACTGCTAGGCAAGCTCATTAAAGACTCAGTGTCCAAGATATCTATTGTTGAGGGGGGTGACAGTTAATTACATAGACGCTCTTTGCCCAGCATGTACCAAAATTACTCTCAGATGGTAAGCAGTTGTTCACCATAAACTACATGGTTTGTACAGTTTAGGTTCAGGAAGCCATTGTTATCAATTTTGGGAAATCCAATTCAAAATCCCATACACTGGTTGAAGGCCAGTTTTGTAAGGCATGTTTAGAGAAGCAATCTTAGGTGCTCTATGTTAACTCCTATCTGCACACAGGGTATATTGTCTTCTATCCTTTTAATTTTTTATTTTTGGTTTTTGGTGGGACTGGAGCTTGAACTCAGGGCTTCATGCTTGCAAAGCAGGCACTCTACTACTTGAGTCATGCCTCCAGTCCATTTTGCTGTGTTTATTTTGGAGATGGTGGTCTCATGAACTATTTGCTCAGGCTGTCCTAGCACTGTGATCCTCCTGATCTCAGCTTCTGAACTAGCCAGGATTAGAGGAGTGAGACACCTGGCACCTGGCTTATTCTTTTGTTTTTACTATGTTTGTGACCGAAAAGAGTTTTTAAGAAGTAACATCACGGTGATGGAGTGAACAGATAGGAATGATGTCCTGACTTCTGGCTTGTCTGACAACTGGGTGGAGATACCATTGACTAAATTAGTAAATATCTGGGGAAGAGCAGGTATGAAAGGAATGGCAGTGGACTAAGATTTGCAAGTGTAAAGGCCCAGGAATCATTTGGAGATGTGGGTCTGTAGCTAAAGAGAGCGGTATGACTGGAGATGTGAATTTGGTAGTCATTGGCATACAGCTGAAGACATGGAAGCAAGGGAGATTATGTAGCAATACAAGGCATTGTAATATAATATAGTCTGAGAAGAAAAGAAGACCCAGGACAAAAACCTGAGAGAGACCTGTAATGAGGACAGACAGAAAAGGAACCTGCAAAGGAGCAGCTGGAGAGATTAGGAGACACACAAATGTTTCAGAAGCCAAAAAAACCGAACAGGGAGTATTTCAAGACAAAAGGAGCAACTGAAAGCTACTCTGAAATCAAGCAAGAGAAGGACCTAAGTTTGCATAGTATCTGCAATAAGGACATAACCAGGACTTGCTGAGAATGAGTTTAATGAAGGGGACAGACGGGAGTCAGAAGGGAAGGCGTGAGGGGAAGGAGAAAGAAGTGAGGCCAGCAACTCTTAGCAGTGTATCTTGAAGGAAAGATGGAGAAAGATCATTGCTGGGAAAGGACTTGTGGGAGAGTTTCGTATGTTTAAGATGCAAGTAGGTGCATATCTTTAAACAGTTCAAGGAAGGAGATGATAGAGGAAAAAAGGGTAATAAAGAAAAAATGGGGGGGGTTGTTTGAGTAGCTCAAATGGTAGAGTGCCAGCCAAGCAAGCATGAGGCCCTGAGCTCCAATCTCAGTGCTGCAGCAAAATAAGTAAACATAAAATGATGGGACCAAAAGGAAAATACCATGAAAGAGATCCTAAATGCGACCAGGCAGTCCCCTATATTTCTTATCAGTTCTCTCTCTTATTTTCCATGGTTAACAATTTCAAAGTTTTCTACTCTCTCAGACTCTTGATCTCTCCACCCTACTTGCTCTCAACTCAAGGTAGTTCTTCATACCTCACAGAGTACACTAAGACACTCTGTCCTCACTGGGCTTTCTGTATCCATGCCCGTCTTTTCCTCCTCTCATTCCAACACACTGAAGGAGGATTTCCAACTCGTGTGTAGGGCTATCAGCCTATTCCCTTTCCCAGCATCCATTCCTTCAGTGTTTCAAACGTCCTCTACTTTGCTCCAAAGCAAAGTTGGAGAAAATACTGTCTTTCCCTTCAAAGAGTTCAGAATCTGTTGGAAAGAAAGGTGGGTAATCATATTATAAAATGGATAATTGAATTAAAATATTGCTAGTGCCAAGGTAAAAGTGTGAAGAGAGTTCTCAGTGACCCCAATTGGCTCCTTTGAGCTCTCAGAGAAGAAAGCCTGGTTTCTCCTAAATTTTCAAAAATAGGGCCATTTTAATTCACTAGTCCATCACAGAACATTATGACAGCCTTAGAAGAATACCATTTCAACACTGCAGAAGAAAACAAAAATCCTAAATTTTCCTGGTGCATTTGATTTTCTGTTCAGAAATACAAATGTACTCTTAAATATATTTTATTTCAGTGTAAATATACAAGGCTTCCCATTGAATTTTAAGTATCATTACTCTATTTCTTGGTGGCAAACTTAATTGCCACATTCCAGGGACAGTGCTGTGAAACACCACAGGAAAATCCTTTACACTGAGACTTCCCTTGAATATGGTTTAGGGTGGGAGGTAAGAATGTAATCACCACCATGTTTGCTACACAAGGATTGAAGTATGTTCATGTATGAGTAACAGAAATATTCAAACTATATCCTTTTAAATATGGCATTTGAACAACATATTTTCCAATGGTTTTCTCTCAGTAATGAATACTCACCATCTGGGTATCATCAATATGATAAGGGACTCCTTCCCATAAAATGAAACTCATCCCAAAGAAAGAAAGAAGTACCTAATGTAGATCAAAAGAACTGTGTAGCAGAGATTGCTGTCTATCTCACAACGTTATCACTGGTCATATAGTTCTTTCAGCACTAGAAAACTAAGTTTATTTGGGGACTCAGTCATCCAACTAGAGACTGAGTCAGATGACTCATGTGAGGGTCATGTGATGACATTCTGCTCATGTGGGATGTGCAACTTCTTGGTTATATAAAAGAGGAGCAAATGTCTAACTTATTAGAGCCATTGAAAGTTTGGTTTTCTTTTCTACAGCAAATTAGTCTGACCTTGATTAATAGATAACTGGCTCTAGATAACTTGCTCCAAAAAGAGGAGGTCCTGCTGGTGTCTCCCACACCAGCCAAAGATAACTATAAATTTCCTCCCTGGAGCTCAGTGGCCACTAAAACTTATAAAGGATCACCAACATCCTACACATGGTGGCATATTCATTGTTTTCCTGTTTACACTCCCTTCCCAACCTGAGCCTATAGAAAGCACCTGAGGCAAAGACAGCAATATACGTGAAATGCTCATTCTTAGCATGCTGGTCTTGTGAGTTTCTGTTACATTCGATGTAATAGACACAGTTAATTATTTTTCAAGATGTTTGAGGGAGACAAAGAACCAGGTAGTTAAAGTAAATGTGTATTTCACCTCTTGTTGCCACATTCTAGCAGCCCACCAATACAGGAGCAATCAAGCAGTGAAGGATTTTACAATCAAAAATTATACAGAACAATTATTTTTAAAATATTCCTTTATGTGTACTGAATGGTCAGCATTAAGCTATTACTTGTTCTTAGCGCTATTAGCACTGTACTCCCACACATGGTAGCTGTCTGCTATTTTTCCCAGTGGCATCCTCCACATTTTTCTATTATCCACTGAATATTAAACTAAATACATATTAAATTTTTTCTGAAATTGAAGCTCCTAAATTGCTAAACTGCTATACCAAAACATTTTCATTTTTCATAAGAGTTAGGGTTCATTGTTGATTATAAACCTAATAAACACATCCTTTTATTGCCTCATTGACAATTACACAATATCTCTACCCTCTTCCTTACTGAGTTTTATGGAAACTATTTCAACAGAGTAGACATCTATCATCACAGAAGAAACTCCCATTTAGACATTAACTACCTTAGCTTTATTAGAAACTCATTTTCCGCAGATGTCCAGCCATGATTTGCTCCTTTTTATCAGGAAATAAATAATATCAGGTAATAGCTTCCTGTGGCAGAGGTTATATCTTTATTATACCCAGGGAAATAGATCCCAACCAGTCAGAGAACAGCCAGATGGCTTGTCCTTCTTATCAATAAAATTTAATTTTCACCAAGTCAATTGCTATCAAGTTAAATTTTAAATAGGAAACAGACCTTTAGTATTCTTAGAAGAAAGCCATTAGTATGCCATGTATGAAAGTTTTATATTTGCACTGGGTAGATCTACTTACTAATGTCTGTTTCTTTTTCAGCCTTGTAGCACAAATCAGAAACTTGGGCATTTTCATTGGTGTTAAGCCAATCAATCACAAGTCCTATTGGTTCTAACTTGTACTGTCTCCTGAATCTGTCTACTCTGCAACTCCAATCCCATAACCTTAGTATAGTTACCATCATCTTGTATGTTTCCTTGAAACAACCCGCCCCACTCCAACCTTTCCCCTCCTTGCCATTCCAATGGTCTTTCAAAAATGGAAGACAGTGAAATTCCTAAATGTGGTTTTAAAAGTCTACATGATCTGCTACCCTGCCTAGTTTTCTGGCCTCATTTGCTACCTCCATCCTCTCCCTATGCTTCTCTCTAAGACTGTATTCCATTTATAGAAGAACTTGCAGTTCCCCCAAATAGACTTAAGTTCATTTTGTCTCTGGGTCTTTGGAAAACTGTTTCTTTTGTCTGATACCTTTCCCCATCATCCCCACTCCTTTCCATCCTTACCTTAATCTAGCTACCTGCTGCTCTTCTATATTTTCACATGCCTTTCCCTAATAAAGACTTTCTAATCCTTCAAGATTAGACAAGGTGTCCTTTCAATATGGCTTTCCAATATCAATGAATGTTTGATAAACTTCACTGACAAAAATATCATTGCTAAATTAACTAGTTAGTCTTATGGGATCTTGCACAAACAATTAGCTTGTGGGATGTGCTCCAGCATGATACTTTTCCTAATGTTCAATTCTCATACACCCCCAGCCCATTGAACTTGATGATGTCACAGTATTGCTAGGGGAATTGGTTAGAAACTGAAAAATGTGTTTATATCAAAGAATAGAAGTAATCAAGGCTTAAACAAGATAGAAGCTTATTGCTGTCTCACAGAAAAGACAGTCTAAAGATAGGCATCCAGGGCTGACAGTACAGGTACAAAGTCATCAGGGATGTAGCTCCACCACCTTTAGTACATGACTTCCATTCTCAAAGCTGCAAAATGTCTGTGGGTCTCTAGATATTCAACCTTCATGATACACAAGAAAAGGGGTAAGAGTAAAGATGAAAAGGGGGGTTTCTCCTGCTGTCTTACCTATTGGCTTCAGTGTATAGTATAATGGGCCCTCCTAATTGCAAGAGACACTGTGTCAAGTCATTTAGTTAAGCACACTGGTGACTCAACACCTTACTAAGAAAGAAATGGAAAGTGGCCAGGCATGGTGGCACACACCTATGACCCTAGCACTTGGGAGCCTGAGGCAGAAAAATCTCAAGTTCAAAGCCAACCTGGGCTACATAGTGAATTCCAAGCCAGTCTAAACTACATAGTGAAATCCTGTTCCAAAAATCCAGAAAAAAGGGAGGAGGGAAGAAAATATTAGGTAGATAACTAATAGTTTTTACCACACTCAGTCTAGTTTTATAATCTATTCTTCATGAAAATAATTACCCTGTTTCATAAATTTGTATTTCATGTAAATTGTTTAGCAAGAAGAGTCACAGAAGGGACTTTTTAGACAGCACACTTTAAATATGAAGTAGGTATAAAAACTGCAATCACACATGACCTCCTGGGAGCACATCTCTTGTGTATGGTGAGGGATACACTATACAAAGATCTCACTCGTTCACATATATATTATCCATATCAAACTATTAATGGGCAACACAGAATATACCTCCCTATTTGTTCCCCTCCTTATGATGTGAGACTATTAACTCCATTCTGTAGATGAGAACACTGACAGAGAGTGAAGTTAAATGACTTATGCAGAATGATATTGCTGGTGATGGCATCAGCTTTCAAACTCAGGTCTGCTGGTGCTCTCTGAATGCTGTTACAGGAATTCTCTACAAAGCCCACTCTCCCACACCCTCCACATGAACTAATGATTCTGTTATTCCAAGAACAGAATTTCCACAGTGTTACTCCATGACTGAGCCCATGATGGCCTCTGCTTATGGAAATTATTGGTCACTTCATTGAGTATAAGTACCTGATGGGTAATTTAATTATGTTACCCAGGGTCTTAAATATAGAAAGATCTGCATAGATCACTTAGAAGCACTGTACTCATTTTTGAGGTGAGGATGTTTAAACCAGCCCAGTGAGGTGACCAGAGTCACACCAATGAGTTGTACTGCCGAGGGGAGAACACTGGCCATGAGACTCACCATTTCCAAGTGTTCTTCCTCTTCAGCACCCCTCAGTTTTCTTTTCCCAAAATCTTCTCAAAATTCATGGCATTCTCAAGTCATTCCATGATTCTCTAATAAGAATTCATTGTTCCCTGCTCCCAGCTTAAATTATACTGTGAACCTGTTTTAGCACTTCATTCTTTCTGCTCTATATCCATTTTGTATGCTGGTGTCCCCTTCTGGATTATAAAACCTTGAAGGACTTATTTTTATAGCCTCCAAGTACCTAGTTTACTGTTTTGTCCATACTAGGTTTTTAACATGCATTTGTAGAATGAACAAATGATCTAATAGTATTTTAGCATTTCTTTAGTGTTCCCATTGAAAGGTTTCTCTCTCTGGATTTGAAAATAAAAACTGTGCTCCTTCCTCTGTATTAGTACTTTCCGTATTGTGCACGAGTCTTTGGAGCTGTATCACCAACTGTTCTCCTAACCCTCCAATGGCATTTGACAACAAGTAATTCTTATGCATGCCTTTGGGATGGTTGATTGAGCAGCTGATCTTGGCTAGTTTACCCTCCTCGTCTCAATCAATCTCACATATATAGGGAGATGTATTGATGTTATAGAGTCAGCTGGTCATCAGCCAATGTAGCATGTTCTTGGCTATAATAACTGGACTAACTTATCTCTGTTCTAAGAGTCTGTAATCATCTACCAGGCTAGCACAGCTCTTATGGTGATGAAGAGGGTAAAAATGAAAATAAGCTTGATTTCACAAGTTCTTCCAAGCTTTTGCTTATGTGATGCTTAGCAAAACTTCATTGGGCCAACACCAGTCACATTAGCCAAAGCAAGTCACCAGGTCAAAATGGAAGAACACTTAAAGTTAGATAGTATTAGAACTCAGAGAGGTGGAGAATTGGAGCTCTATCACAGGGGTAAAGACTGAATATTAAGCTAGGCACTGGTGGCTCATGCTGTAATCCTAGCTACTCAGGAGGCAGAGATCAGGAGGATTGCAGTTTGGTCCTCCTTATTACTGTTTATACTCCCTCCTCAACAAAATTAGAGATAAGAGCAAAACAGTATCTGCTTGGAAGCAAGGGGGTGAGGGGAAAGGGAAAGGGTGGGGGGAAGGGGGGAGTAATGACCCAATCATTGTATGCACATATGAATAAAGGAAATAAAAAAAAAAAGCCAGACCCAGGCAAATAGTTCTGGGAGGGGGGGAACTTTAACAAAAAAGGTCTGGTGGTGTGACCCAGCACACAATAGTAGGCTTGATAAATACTGGAGGAATTAATTAAAAGCTTCTTTATAGAGCTCTTAGCACAGACAAGCCATTAATAATTCAACTAATATCGTATCTTGATGATGCCAACAATAAAACATTTATCCACTAATTTCCACAAGATCTAGTACAATATCTTATAAACCCAGAAACAAGCACAAGTGTGTCCTGGTCTGTCATGCAGCTCTGATGATGAGTTCCTCAGCATCTTCTGTAATGCACATGATGGACTTTCCAAGACCCCTATCCTTCTTCGGTTCCCACAAACTTTCCTGTGCAACTAAACTGAGTTTTTATTACATTTGTGTTCAGGTCATTCTATTATCTCCAACTCTTATTTCCTTACTAAACAAAGTTAGGGCGTCAGAGAAGTATCTCTGATCTCAAATGCACGCTCTTTATTGCCAGAGCAGCAATGTTAAAAGCCCTCTGACCTGTAGTTAACCTCTGTCAAGGCCCTGCAAAATTTTCTCTCAAGCTGATATCTACTTAGGAAACTTTGGTAAGAACAAAATTCTTCGTCAATGATTAGATTGCAACCAGCCGTTCCATGTTCCAAGTGATAGACCCATGCATGCTCTTTTGGTGGGTTATGCACGATAATCAAGTGATAGCTATTAACTATTGATACTATTGGACATTTCACGTTGTCCTGAAGGACACGAAAAGTTGAAAATGTATTCATAATAACAACTAACATCACCAACTCTTGGTATATGGGAAGCTCTGTGCTGAGCACTCTTTATTCATCGCCTCATTTAATCATGACTACACTCCAGAACATGGCTGTCTTTCATATCTTTGCCTTTGTCCTACACATCTTAGAGAGATAAAGCTTGTTCTGCTAAGAATGTGGTGACTATGCATCCCAGTGTGACCCAGAAACCTCTGATTTCTACCTGCCATCCTGGCATAATCATTTTTCCTAATTATCTTTTTTATTTTACATTTTTGTTAGCATATATTAGTACAGAGGGCAATCATTCTGACATTTCCATATATGCTTACATTGTACCTTGGTTAGGTTTGTCTCCACCATTACCCTCATCCCCCTCCACTCCACTTAAAACAGTATTAACAGGTGTCATTGTTCTATTTCATATGAGTATAAAAAGTACCTCAACCATACTCACCCTCCATACCCCCTATATTCGCCCTCCCCTCTGCCATTAGTACCTACTCCCTAATAGGACCTGATTTACAATCCTGTCCTTCATTTTTAAGTATATGTTCATTGTTCAAAGAATTTTCAGAATGGTATTTTGCCTGTGAATATAGCATACTTTAGTCAGACTATCTCCCTTAATTACCTTCCCTTACCCTTTCCCTTGGACCCCCTATTAGTCAACAGATTTCAGTGAGTTTCATTATGCCATCTTCCTACACAGATGCAATGTGTTTCAATACTGTCTACTCTCTATCATTCTCTCTACCTCTCCCTTCTTCCATAGTCCCATCAAACAGCCCCATTACTGCAAACATGTTCTAATATATAAATATATATATGCATGTATGTATTTAATCATGTCTGTATTCGTGTATATATATATATATATATCTTTTGGATACATTTATCTTCCACATAGGAGAAAAAATGTGTGACCTATGTCTTTCTGAGCCTGGCTTACTTCACTTAACATGATGATCTCCAGTTCCATCTATTCACCTGTAAACAGTATAATTTCATTCTTCTTCATTATGACTGAATAATATGCCCACTGTTGCTGATAACATCACCTTTCACTCTCAAAAGTTTCCTGATTTGGATAATTATGGTCACCTTGGTTAAGAAACTTGATAGTAAATGGCAAAACCTGGACTAGAAAATAAGTCAGTCTGACACCAGAGCTAACAACTTTACCACACTGAACCCCACATTGTCTTATAATCAACCATAATAAGGATGGGTGTAAGTTTATTCATTAAGCCAACATCTAATAGCTTAAGTCTGGAACTGAGACTGTGAGGACAATTAAATGCATTAAGACTAAAAAGTGGATTTTCAGTGAATTCTAGTTATTTACCAAAAAGACTGGAAAAACTGAGTTGCCCAAGAACTAGAAAGTGGAAAGGGATAGATGCTACCCAAATTAAAGTCCCTGACATTAATCCTTTAGATGGACCTTAAAATAAATTTTTTTGAGGTACTAGGGTTTGAACTCAGGGCCTACACCCTGAGCCATTCCACCAACCATTTTTTGTGAAGGTTTTTTTCTGGCTTCAAACCATGATCCTTCTGATCTCTGCCTCCTGAGTAGCTAGGATTACAGGTGTGAGCCATTAGTGCCCAGCTGGATGGACCTTAAAATAATTATATGATTAAATATAAATGTATTCATTAAACTGTTATTGCCTTTATCAAATATGCACATGAAAGAATCCAGAATTCTGTCCCTCCTCTCAAGCAAAATGGGCGACTTCACTTGACTAATGAGAACATTCCTCTAACCCATTTTTTTTGTTACCAGTAAATAACATTTCTCTCTTTTTAGGCAACAGAAAGAATAGCTTGCATCTCCAAAGGTGGTTAATTTGGATAAAATGGAAATCAGCAAATCATATATTCCTTCTTTCAGTCCCTGCTTTCCTCAGTAATTTGAAACACATGCTGTAATTGCAGACAAGAGTAGAGAACCTACCAGGGAGATTGTAGGGAAAATACAAATAGTGAGTGTCTTTTATCTTACTCATGATGAGTAGATTTCCTGAGAAAAGAGGCGCTCACCCCCATTCTTTAGATCATACTGACCTTTCCTTGCTAATGCATAAGACTAGGAATTCAAGCACATTCTCCTCAGCAAATCAAGTTGGAAAAAATTAATTTGGGGGGGTTATTGTTCAATCACATAAAAATATCACCAATAAATTTTGTGGTAAAACATATTGACTAAATCAAAAGAGTAGAAATAATTAGTCCTAGGGCCTGGTGACATGGCTGAGTGGTAGAGTACCTGCCTAGAAAGCCTAAGGCCCTAAATTCAAACCCCAGAATCACCAAAAAAAAAAAAAAAGAAAGAAAGAAAGAAAAGAAAAAAAAACTAGTCTTGACAAATGAGAATAGTAGAAGCCAGTCCAAATTATAAGAACAATTTTTTTAAAAAGATTCAGGAAAGAACAAAGTAACTAGAGTAAATACAGGTAGATATGAAAGAAAAGGAGAAGTAGAGAAGAAGCCTTCTTACAGAATTAGGAAGTGTGGGGTGACATTAAGATGGTACACCCCCAAAGTACAATATACTGAGGGAAGCCAGAGAGCCTCTATAACTCACAGGAGATAAAACACAGTGAAAAACAGAGGTTTTCAGTTGCCCCCTGCTCTGAAGAGAACTACAGGAGCAATGGTGCCCACTTGCCTAGGTAAAAGTTCCACTGAGTCCAAGGAGAAGGGAGGAGAAGAGAAGGGGAGAAGAAAGAGAACAGAGAAAGGAAATTCACTGACTCATAAAGGAAGACAGGAATTGGGTGGCTTCTCAGCCATCTGCTGGTCATTACCCAGAGCCACACCTCAACCATCCCAAGCAGATAAGCCCTCCAGAGAGCAGCTGTCATGGTGTCCCTCCATCCCAGCGTTCCAGGGTGGAACATTGGTCAGAATGTTTTCCTTCTTATTAATCAACACCCATGCCATAAGAGGATTCTCTTTCATTCTGTTTGCAGTGGAGACAGACAGCAGGCAGGCCCTTCACAGCCTTATTTTCTTATAGGGCTGATACCCACTGGCCTTACCTCACAGTGTGAAGACCCCATCTCCTGGAACAGGTTCAACTCCCTTTGTCATCTCCAGGCTCATTAATTTACTTGATCCTTTTAAGGCTTTCTTCCTGAAAGACAATTCTTAGGCTTTAGAAATTAGTTCATTTTGAGAAAACAATTTTTTACAAATTAATACTAATGAAATAAAGCTTCTCAGAAGTAAAAACATATTAAAGCAAAACACTTGGGAGATGAAACTTCATTCCAGTGATGGCTCCCTAGATATGGATTCCAGCTATAGACCCACCCAAGTCTGTTAGAAGGTGTCAGACAAGAGAGAGGCAACAAAAGTCTCCAGGCAGGCCAACAAGTGATGCAGACTGTTTGGGATTTCCACAACTCTCTCTTCCATCATTGCCTGCTCAATCATCCTTTTAGGTGGCGTAAATATACTATCGCTAATACTACAAGTGATAATAATGATAGAAAATGACACAGTTGTCATTTATTTTTGCTTACTTTGTATGGTGGCAGAATAACGACATCTTCCCCCATCCCCAAAGATATCCTAATCCTCAGAAGCCATGAATAAGCTCTATTACATGGCAAGGGGGAATTAAGGCTGCAGCTGGAATTACATTGCTAATCAACACAAAGGTTTCCTGCTAAGATAAGAAATAAGGCAAAAATGTGTCCTCTCACCACTGCTTCTCAACCTCATATGTCAGTCCCAGGGACTCCACCAAGATAAGAAAAAAAAAAAAAAAAGACTGATTGGGAAGGAAGAAATAAAACTGTGTTCACAGACATGATCATCTATGTAGAAAATCTGAAAGAATCAACCAAAAATACAGGCATTGATAAGCAATTATCTCAAAGTTGCAGGGCACAAAGTTAATACAGAAAAGTCAATAGCTTCCTATATACCAGCAGAAAGCAAATGAGATTCGAACTTTTAAAAAATGTTACATTTATGTTAGCACTCCCAAAATAAAAAAAAGTAGTTATAAATCTAACAAATTTGTACATCTTCAGGAGGAAAAGTACAAGACTTCAATAAAGATATCAAAGAAGAACTAAGTAAGTGTACACTCGTGCACAATTGTCAACATTTCAGTTCTTCCCCCACTCTCTCTATGGATTTAATATATCCCCAGTAAAAATCCCAACAAGTTATTTCACATATATTGACTTATTTTAAGGTTTATATAGAAAGGCAAATGACTCTGAGATTGCAGGTAGAAGTTAGATTTCTAATTAACTGGCCTTAAAATAGGGCAATTATAGCTGAGCATGATGGTACATGCTTATAATCCCAGCATTTCAGTGGCTGAGACAGGAGGATTTTTGAGTTCCAGGCCAGCCTGAGCAACATAGTGAGTTGCAGGTGACGTGGGGCTATATAGCAAGGCCTGGTCTTAAAAAAACAAAGAACAACCAAAAAAAAGGGAAATTATCTTGAATTATCAGAGAGGGAACAGTATAATCATGAGTGTCTGGGGGAGAGGGGTTTGAACCCAGGCAGCACTCTGCCACTTGAGAAGCTCTACTAGGACACGTGTCTTTAAAAGCAGCAGAAAAAGGCCAGAACACTCAGCGTCGAAGTAATAGATATGATTCAAAAAACAAAAAGACTCCACTGGTTACTGCTGGCTCTGAAGGTGGAGGAAGGAGACATAAGCCAAGGAATGCAGACAGTCTCAGTACCTGGAAAAGAAAAAGGGGAAGGGGAAAAAACAGATATTCTTAGAGATCCCAAAAAGGAATTCAGCCCTGCCCATACCTTTCTTATGTTTTTTGGCAGTACTTGGGTTTGAACTCAGGGCCTCATGCTTGCTAGGCAGGCACCCTACCACTTGAGCCACTCCATCAGCCCTTTTTTGTGTTGAGTATTTTTGTGATAGGGTCTCAAAAAAAAATTGTGCAGGCTGGCTTTGAGCTGCAATCCTACTGTCCTTTGCCTCCCGAGTAACTGGGATTATAGGCATGAGCCACCAGTGCCTGACTCCACACCTTAATTTTAGTCCAGTTACACCCATTGTGGGCCTCTGATTCTAGCACTATAAGGTAAAAAATAGGAATTGTTTTGAGTCTTTTAGTCTATGGCAATTTGTTACAGCAGCAATAGAAAATAAATAACTGCTAAACTTTAGGCTAAGTGTTTCTATCCAATCACCTCTAATTCTTACAAACACTGCAACAAAGGCATGTTCAACTGATTTATACAAGTGAAGACACTCAGGCCCCAATGCTAAGTGGTGCTGTGGCTTGGATATGGTTTGAATGTGTCCCCCAATGGGTCACGTGTTGGAAGTTTCACCCTCAGTACAGAGATGTTGGAAAGTGGTAGAACCTTTTAGAGGTGGGGCCTAGTGCAAGGTGATTAGGTCATGGAGGGCTCTGACCTAGAAGAGACTAGCATCGTTCTGTGGATCCTGTTAGAGAAAGCCCGACCCCTCTGGCTTCCTGTCTCACCACCTGAACTCCCACTTACATGGCTCCCACCATACCACCTGCCATGACGAGATGCAGTCAGAGACACCCTCTCAGCGTGTCTGTTTGGATATTCAGCTCAAAAACTATGAACTAAATAAACCTCTTTTCTTTATAAACCACTCTAGCTGTTTTGTTGCAATGGAAAACAGTGACTTGCCCAAGGCCACAGTAGTGAAATGTGGAGCAAGAGTGTAAATCCAGGTCTATTTGACTCCAAAGACTCTCTTTTCTACTCCAAATGAACCCACGTGGTATCAAACCCCAAACAACCTATGCCCCATGCTCAGCTATGCACTGCTCCACCTCAACAGTTAGACTTACTCCCCAGAAGATGAATAAAGCAAAAAAGAAAAAAGAAACAGTCGATTACTGTTTTTAAATTGCCCCCTATCTAAATGGCCTAATGAGAGTAGTGTTTTGGTTCTAATTGGTCCGACTGACTTTGTTTGATACTCCGTTTATTCAATACACAGGGCTCTTCTGAGGAAAATGGAGAGGGGGCACAGGGTGACTCTTGAACACAGCCTAAAAGCTTGCCTGAAAGCTCTTTAGTCAACAGGCAAGCCAAGGCTTTGGGCTGAGAAATTTCCTAGAGTCACGTTTAAAAAGCTTTTTTTGTTTTTGCTTTTGTAATTAATTACTGTTGATAATGCTTTTTGTTATTATTTTATAATTAATTACCAAGCATTGATGGCAGGCAGCAACTTTTCGCAGATTGCTTAAACATACAGAGATAAGAGATCAGAGTCATAAATGGAGTGCGCATTCATGGATTACTAAAATGCTCACATAAGAATTACACACTAATTCAACTACAATAAAAAAAATTACACTTGAAGAGCTTATTATATACTATTCCTTCCCCTTCGGAGAAACAGTTGAGCAGAAGCTTAGCATGGTTACCATGGCAACTATAATGCAAAATTGGCAGTAACTTTATGAATTGCAAATTCTTCTAAGGGTGTTGGGGATTTTTTTTTTCTACTTCCATTTTTAACCATCTCATATGCATTATTCCAGCCATATGTTAAACAAGATTTTTGGGAACTCATGCATCACTTTGAAACAAGCTATGTTCTAAATCCTCAAATTCCACTATTCTGACAAGAGCAGGCTGTCCAGGGAACATTCGATTGACTGAATTTGAAATTGTCTGTTGTTTTTAACTGAGCTCTTAACACGTTTGATCAATCTCACCTTTTCTGAAGAGGATCCAGGTAGTCAAATAAATAGAATCATTATATTCTTCACCACCCTCTGTTCTTCGATTTCTCTGAGAATGGAGAAAGGGGACAGTCCCAATTTAAAAACAAAAAAACAAAAACCTCAGCATCTCGCAATCTGTCTCTCCCTCCAAGTAATTTCAGTTGCATTCTGTACCAAAAGTTTGATCAAACAAATGGTCAAGTCTCATTGTTTGCTTTCTCAATCCCATCTGCTCCTTACCCACAGAAGCTCCTTGAACCACCAAAGGAGTATCCAGTTCCCAACATGGATCATTTCTCTTGGAAGTTTGCACACTTGCAAAGGTAGCCAGAAATATTGTGCTGAATTTTATGTGTGCCTCTCCATTTGTAAACACCTGGAACTGGAGGAAGGAGCAGCCTACATAATCATAATTGGTTCAGATGTTAGTGTTGCCATTTTCTAGCTCTGTGAGCAACAGATTTAAATACCCAGTCCATTTCACGAGTCTTTTACAAAAATCACATGAGACAATATGTTCAAGTACTACCATATCTTATTAAAATATTACTCTCCATTATTCTGAATTTTATTTGAAACAACCAATAGTAAGACTCTCCAAAAATAAATATCCTTTATTTTTGGAATCTAATATCAAACAAAAAGGTGCTTATTTACAAATTATGTGTTTCGGGCTTTTGGAAATAAATAGAAATAAGATTAAACAAAAAGATCAAAATCCTATTTTAGAAAGGAAGACCTAAATTGCTGTCTCTCCAGTTTGAGAGACCTATTTGTTTGCATCAGTAACACAGAAAAATGACGGTGCTCCAAGTACATCTCTAAGCAAGTGTGCCTCCATATGTGTAAAAGTGCAGGGAGCAGTGGCATTTTGGGAAAACAAATAATCCACTGGTGTGTTCTCTGTCTTGTTTCATAGCAACTTCCTGTGGGCAGAGGAACATTAGTTGTTTCCTGCATTTGAAGAGTAGCCTGTCAAATGGATGTAAGCAAGTCACGGACCTCTGATGAACATAAATTATGGTACACATGGTAATCAGAGAAATCTGGAGAAGTTTCAAAAGACTAAGGCCCTGCTTGGCTTCTGGGGCTTTCCATTCATAGTTTCTTTCCTTCCCTCATTTCTTCACTCAACAAACACTTCCTGACACCAACTGTACTCTGCTCCACTAAATAAAAGGAAGAACCAAGTATATTTTAATTCATGAAGATCTCCCAGTTTATTAGGAGAAGACTGTGCAGCCCCCTTTCTATCTCTGTGTATAAGGGTTATGAGAGCTGAAAGAAACAAAGCAGGACTGAGTGAAGAAATACATCTCTGTCATTCCAGCTGCACTAAGGTAGGAGCCCTCTGGGTGGAGAAGAGGTGGCAGGGATCCTGCAGAGGAGAAAGCACATGGAAAGGCTTGAGAGGATGACATCTGAACACTGATGAGGCTCCCAGGCAGCTGGAATGCAGGATACCAAGGATGGGGAATAATGACCACAAAATCTCCAGAAGTGAATTCAGGTCAGCTTGATAGTACATGCATAAGTAAGAAGGTGTCCTGAACTTTTTAAAAAAGTGGAAACAATAGCATTGTCAAAACGGACTTTTAGGCAGGATCCTGTAGGAATACAGAGTCCACCAAAACAGATCCAATGGTCAGTCAAAAGTCACTGACATGTCTCCCAGGAAAGGCTGCTCTCACCAGCACAGACCTGAAACTCCATGACCTCATAGGCATGAGAAAGTTGTGGGAGTTACAGGAAGGAAGTCAGAATCCTCCATCCTCCACAACTTCCTGATGAGTGAGAAAATGTTGGGAAACTGTCAGTGTGATCTCAGAAGGTGTGCGCACAGATTGCAGGGTTTCTACCTTTCCAAGCTTGGCAGTTATACAAAAATGTGGTCGATTCCCTTCACTCCAAGTAACTCACACCAGATGCTGACGCCCTTAGACTCTTCCCCAGCTACAGCTCCCAAAACCATCTCTTTCCAGAGGTCAGGCATATGGAGCTCATTAAATTCCATACAGAAACATTCAAACTGTGTGAAACTTTTTGTTTGCAATTCAACTTAATGTTGAATTTGATTTACAAAGCACTGAATATTCTTAGTCTGAGATGACAGCCTACTCTATGAGTTTAAAGCATGGTTTGGGGGAATGGGATTGGAGCTGGAGATCTGGCTTGAGCTAAGCATTCATAAAGGAGAGAGCTTCATGTCTTAGAAAAGGTCTACCCTGCCTTTGTTTTTATACAGAAGAAACCAAGACTCAGATAATTAAGTGACAGATATAAGGGCTGGAGGTGTGGCTCAAGTGGTAGAGCACCTGCCTACCAAGCACCAAGCCCTGAATTCAAACACTAGTACCATCACCACCAAAAAAAAAAAAAAAAAAAAAAAGCCAGATATAGTGATTGGAACCAAGGTCTCCTGATCCTCAGTCCAGTGGTCTTTCTTCTCTCTCCCTTGCCTCCCTACAGCTAAAAATTCAAAAAGAGGAAGAAGGGGAAAAGGGATCTTACCCGTGATGCAATTCATTTCACAGGGAAAGAAGTTACCAATATGCAATGTACTAGTATCTTCGTAGTCTGGTATAAAAATGAGAGAAATTTGATAAGACATTTGTTTGAAAATCACTTGCTTCTGTTTGTTACAAAGCTGTATAATATATGACATATTGCTGTGGAATAAATCTAAAAGTTTAGAAAACTTGTTTGATATGTGGCTTTATAAGCCTAAGTCTGGGTTTCTTCATCTGTAAAATGGGGAATATAATTCTTTGATGTTAGTTTATTTTATTTAATTCAACTTTAAGTAAAATGCTTAAAACACAGTGGCTTGTGTTATATTTTGTCTGTTTGGGCTTCAAATAGTGCACCTGGAATACTCACTAAACACTCATTCCCACAGTGCTGTTGTTGTTCAAAATATTTTTGCTCTTTGCTTTCAAAACTACCTTCAAGGTTAGGTTTTGAGTCTTAAGAGAAAATTTTATCTTTATGCCTACTGCTATGGTTTGGAAGTGTCCCCAAAGTCCCATATGTTAAAGGCATGGTGGCCAGTCTACAGCACTATTAGACAGTGGTGTGACCTTTAAGAGGTGGGGCCCAGAGGGAGGCAATTAGGTCATTGGAGGGGTGCCCTTAAAGAGGATATTGGGACCCTGGCCTTATCCTGTTTCTTTCTTTACTTTCTGGCCACTGTGAGGTGAACAAGCCTCCCCTACCAGGCACTGTACTGTACCTCTACAGGCCCAAAGTAAAGGAACAAGAGACCATGGACTAGAACCTCTGCAACTGTGAGCTAAATATTTTCATTTTTTATATTGGTTGGTTTGGGTATTTCATCACAGCAACAGAAAGCTGACAACACACCTATATTTAGTCAAAAATTGCATAACTCAGCTTTATCAACTTCATTCACCAATGTTAGCTCTGTTGTTCGTTCTTTCAGCCATTTGTTTAAACTGAAGCCAGATACAAAAGATGAAGATTTGCCACAAACAAGGATACTGAAAAAACTTTGCTTCCTGAAGTGAAGGGGATAAATTTTCTGTTTGTTGAATCAGGCTCAGAAACCTTGGGAAAATCACAAGCCATGGAACCAAACCCTGCACCAGAGTTGAGAAGGTGGGAACCGGAGGTGTTGATGACTCAAGGTCAGCTCTTGGGAAGCTAGAACTCTCTGGAATTTTTGAGAGACAAATACTGCCTCTCCAAAACAATTACATGCAGATTTTTCACAAGCAGGAAAGATCACTGCAGCTCTGGTAATGATTAATTCTCATTCTGCAGGAAGGACAGAAGGAAGAGATGGCTTTGAAAGCCCTAAGAGTGTCAGTCCTTGAACACAAGGTGACTGCAGAAGGTAAAGAAGTACCTGAGATGCTTCTATCTTGTCCTTATGCAGGATAAACTTATCCCTTAACCTATCCCCTTTCCCCGAGACACACACACACACACACACACACACACACACACACACGAAGAGACACCCTGCCTCTGCATTCTAAAAACTTTTGGGGTTGAGGGTTTAGCACTGGGCCTGCAACTTTCACCTCAGACATCTCGCTCTTTGTGTTGTTATTATTATAACCCTATCATACCCTGCTGGTTAATCATGATTAAAACAATAAACAAAGGGAAAATTCTTTCCCTGGTGAGCATAAATAATTGCAGATGAAAACATCTTATTTGGGCCCCACACCGTATAATGTTGTATGCTATTATGAACAGTATTAGAGGATGTTTTATTGCCTGATATAATTTTGTCTAATTGTAATATCTCTCCCTTTGGATTCCAATCTCATCCTGAAGGCCCGACAAAGTTACCCAGGAGTCTGTGGCTCTTGCCTATAGTTGATGAAAAAAGTTTTCTTTCTCTTTGGTAATAACCATAAAGTAAAAAATGTGAAACCAAGCAGAAAGGGGCAGGGGATGCTTTTTCTTCCAGACCGTTAGAAGGAAAAGGATGTGATCTCTACAGTGATCCTCGCCGCTAGGGTGACTGAGCAGGAAATCTAGGGGCTCATCTAGAAGTGTATCATGCCCTTGGAAGGGCTTACTGAATGGGGCACCTCAGTTGTTAGACTGGAAATAGCTTGGATTTCTTCTGTCCTCTGCCTGTCACACCACTTTTGCCAGCTGTCCTTCCACACCCAGTAAGGATGCCTCCAGCACGTGCAAGAGCATGTTCGGTCACACTTGGGTGTTAGAAGAGCCTCATTTCCATGTATCTAAAAAGCCCATCTATTGCTCTGTTCTCAAAATTTTCTCTCACCCAATGTGAGGCTCCTCTCCTTCCCCCAGCTCAGGAATGAGCAACAGGGCGAGGAGGCTGTGGGGTCTTCTTTTGCAGTTTGTTTACCTTGTCCTTTCTTCTGTTCTTCCTGCCCAACTTACTGTGTGACCATTCATTATTCACTCTTGTTCCTCCAGGGTCAGGATGGAGAGGAATAAGAGTAAGTTCTAGTCATGGGTGACCTTGTATTCTGTGAGGATGCCCATTGTGGGTAAGATGCCCAAATGATGGCTCTTTGCATGGACTTCTGTGGATTCTTAAGAGATACCTTCTACTCCAACCTTCTTTGCATGGCTGTGACTCTGTCACACCACAGGGATCCCTACCCCACCCAGGAGATGCACCCTCAGGCTGATATGCATGTGTGTGTGAATGTGAAGATCTCTTTCTGTGAGCTCTGGCGGGAAGTCCTCTAGGACAGGTGCCTTTCAGAATGATACAGACCTGGTAGTTTCCTCAGCCTCCACTAAATTCACAGGAAATACTACGCATCCATGCCATCACCTCTCTTCGGCAAAATTTGGGAGCATGAAGCCCTCTCATAGTGTCTCTGTCTTCATTCTGCCGTCAGAAGCAGTAGTACCAAGCAACCTTCTACCCTTGGGCTTTTCCAGGCAAGAATCAGGCAGGCTTCTATCTCCAGCCACCTTTTCCCACCTTCACCCTCACCCCCACCAATATTCAAGGATATACATCAGGTTCTCAAAAAAAAAAATCTGTAGCCAGGCTTCTCAGTGTTACTTTGTGAGTCCTGACTCTGCTTCATTGAGTGAACAAGTCCAAGATATGTGCTCCATGACTGGATCATGACCCCGCTCCCATTCTTCCTCTCTATACACTGGGCCCCACGTATGGCCTGGGGTTCTGCCAAACATATAGATCATTTTTCTCTTGAGACTATTTCAGCTTTTGATTTCGTGAAAAGTCTTAAGCATAATACCTTTCCTTATCGTTATCTTAGGCAATTTACAGAGATAAACTTACGACTTCATAGCTATACTAAATAAGTATGGATATTTTAGACTCATTGGATTATATTATTCTCATATATCAAAGTTTATACCCATAAACAGTATTTCCACAATACTCAAGCCAAAGATGATCTTATTATCTATATGGTACAATTCTTCTCTGATGAATTAAAGTTGATCCTAAAAATTTTGTCAACCACATATAATACCTGATACTTTATACATTCATAAATTCTTATGAACTGAAAGAGAGTTGGATGGATGGATAGATAGATGGGTGACATATTTTTAGAAGCACCACATGTAGGAAGTCAGCACAGGAAATTAGAGATGGATTTGGTGTCTAATTCTTCAAAATAATACTTGGTGACCTTGGGAAATGTCATTTAACCTCTTAGTGTCTCAATATCCCTATTCAGAAATAGAAGCAACATTCACAAGACCAGCTGTGAGCAGTAGAAAGGAAAACTTAGGGAGCTCTAAAATTACACACAATAGAAAGGTGTTAGTGCGATGAGGCAGTGGATGAGCAGCTCTACTTTTGCCTTGAACAATTTCCATGTTCCTGTGACTCACATTTACTATCTGCAAATTGGAAGACTTCTGTCTAGTTTTTCTTAGAAGTAGTCCATATAGGAAAAAGAACCTTGATTTCCCCAGGCCCAGCAGATCCAACCAGCTCTACAACCATGAACTGGTCGTCCAAATCCTTGTGCTGCATTTTCTTCAACCATTAAAGAGGTAATGATGACTACCTCATAGGTTGTAAGAATCAAAGTAGCACAGTGCCTAGTACAGAGATAACAGCACTCATTCTGTACAGTGGTTAGACTCAGTTCAAGTCCTGTGGGGTTTCAGTGAAAAATACCATGGACCTACCTTCCCCTTTACTGACTAGGTTCAGTCATTTCTGAATAAGCTTAGTTGCTATGGTTACCTCCCAAAGACACCACGTTTGAAAATGTGTTGGGAGAGAGGGATTGATGGCAGAAGGTTTTAGTAGAGGACACAGAGCAACTTCAGCAGCAGAGACATTTTAATATATGTGAATTCTTCCCCTTGGAAACCAAAGTCACATTTTGCCAAAATGGAAATAAACTCAAGAAGTGGAGTCTCAGAAGTTCTGCATTTGGCTGGCCTCCTTCTCCCATAACTGAGACCTCAAGGACAGGTATATCTGGCCCTGAACCAACTCCAGAGCATCACAGTTTCCTCCTCCAGGATCTGGCAGTCAGAAAGACGTTAGTTGCCAGACAGAATTCATCAGATTCACTTCCCAGATGCTATCACTTCTGATGCCGAAGGAAAAATAGGTTGCCCAGCAATCGAGGTTGGAAAGGATGGGTACAGCTGAGAAATGCACAGTCTTGCACACCAAACAATAATGGACTATTCTTGCTAAAATTCATTAGTAGCCATTTTTGTATATCCAGGGGTCCTTGCATTCATCCAACCCCATATCGAGTCTTTGGAGGGGCTAGCACTATCATCCCAGGCTAAGCTCTCCCCCACAGAAGTGTTATAAATGGTTTTTTATCTGTCAAAATCAGTCACGGCTCCAACAGCTCTCAGTGAATGAATAAAAGTTGGCCTGACACTGCTTCCTGTTTCCAAGGAAAGTAAACCCCAGACCCGATGGGGCCTCACAGGCAAGAGTATTGTGCACTCAGTCCTACTAAAAAGACTCTTTCTGCCTGGTCATTTTTCCCAGAGATCCCAGGGAGCTGTCCTGCTCTTATTTGAAATTCAAACCAGAAGGAAGTCACCCCTGAAAACATGGACTGTCCCACTTTTACTTTCACGTTGATTGAGCACCACCTAGTGGACATTGTCACTCATTTCCTGTTATTTCCGTTTTAAATTCCTTTTTTAAAAAATTGCAGCCCTCTTCATTTCCACCCTGTGAGAAGGCTGTAGAAGTTCCTTCTCTGCACACATTTCAAGATTCAGACCCAGCTTTACTTCGCTGGAAACTGATCAGCTAGCTTATCACACAGTGACCACTGCCCAGGGTTGTCGTTCACATTTCTAGTTCACCATGGGGGATTGCTTTACTCTTCTAAGAACTACCAGTTATTAAACATCTACTACATGTCAGGGTATATGTATTTATTTCTAATATATACACTAATCCTGCAAATTGGATGTTGGCACCCCAATTTTGCAAGTAAGGTGCTGAAAGTTTGAGACTTTCCCAGGATCCCAAACCAGGGCAGACTTACTTTCAACACCAAAAATATGCAATCTCTCTTTATCCGACTGTGTGTTGACCCTACATAGCAGGGAGGCTGCTCACTATTGTGACTTGTTGTCCTTCAAAGAAGTCACCTGGAAGTCTATCTTCTTTCCAGTAATGAGTGCTCTTACGATAATTATGTTACCGTTGTAGGAATTACAACAAAATCTCATTACATTAGAAACAAGTTATAGGTTACACAAAAAATACGGCAAGTGGCATAATTTTGAGTGGTATAGTTATTTTTGGGGGGCCTTCATCTGTAGATTTTGATTTGGTGCATCTAGCATGGGCCCAGTAACGTATATTTTTGTTGAGTACGCAAGTGCTTGTACTCACCTGCCAAGACTGACAAGTCCAGGTATACTGACAGAAGCTTTGGAGTCAGAGGACTTGGGTTGAAGATCTGGCACTGCCTTTTCTCCAATTATTCACTCCTAGGAAACTCCTTCAAAGCCTCCAACTATCAGCCTTCCTCATTTATAGAATGAGTATTAATCTTTATCAAGAAACACCAGATAAGGTTGTGGTAAGAGCTGGATGAGCCAATGGGTGCGAAATGCTAGGACAGTGCCTGGCACATTGTAGACACTTAATAAATGGTCATTATTAATGCTACTTAAATTGATCACCCACTCAGCTCATCAAATTTGCCCCACATGACTTTTTGCTATTTCCAAAAAGTAAGTTTACAGTGAAAAGATGTGAGGATACGTAAATATACTATAGTAAAATATATTATACTTCATTAATAAAAACCAAACAACTAAAGATCCTTAGAAAAGGATAGATAAATAGATAGATGATAGATAATCTTTAATATAAGAAAAATATTCTACAAATGAGAAACAAAACACTATAATAGTTTGATTCTCAAGAAAATAACAAATGTCTGAAAAACCCACACACACATGTGCACAGAAGGGGGCAGGGAGGGAGAGGGAGCCTGCAGAAGCAATCCAGGTGTCCATAATGAATGCATAAACAAAATGTGATATATAAATACAATGAAATATTATTCAGCCTTTAAAAGGAAGGAAATTCTGACATATGCTACATGGAGGTAAAGATCTAACATGGATATTATGCTTAGTATAATAAGCTAGTCAGAAAAGGACAAATATTGGATGACTTCTCTTGTGTGGTGTACTCAGTCACATTAATAGAAGTCTGGGAGTGTAGCTCAGTGGTAGAGTGCTTGCTTGGTGGATAGTTAATCTTAATTGTCACTTGCTTGCCACTTGATTGGAGTGAGAGACAGCTGGATCAGTAAAGCACACCTCTGGTGAGGTGCCTGTGAGGGCATCTCCAGAGAGGATTTACCAAGGGGGAAGCCCCACCCTGAATGTGGGCAGAACCCTCCAATAGGCTCAGATGGAATAAATGGGAAAGAAGGAAGAAGCCTGCTAGCATAGGCTTCCTCCCTCTGCTTCCTGGACGCCATGAGGCAAGCAGCTCTGTTCCCTCACACCCCTCCACCATGAGGTTCTGTCTCACCACAAGCCCAGAAACAACAGAACCAGCCATGCACAGGCCATAGCTGCTGAAACCCTGAGCACAGATAAACCCTTCCTCCCTTTAAACCACTTCTTTCAGGTATTTGTTATAGCATGGAAAACTGACTTACAAACCTGATATATACAAGGTCCTGGGTTTGATCCTCAGGACAGGAAAGAAAATTATAGAGCTAAAGATAATGGTGTTGCCAGGCCTGAGGAAGTTAATGTTTGATAGGTACAAAGTTTCCATTTGTGAGTGCAAAATACTTTGGAGGTAGGTGGTGATGATTGCAACTCATCAATTTCCTAATGCCACTGGAGTGTACACTTCGGAATGATTAACGTGGTACCTTTGTTGTGTGTCTACCACAATTTAAATTTTTTGAAGAATGCAGGAAGCTCAAAAGCACAGGTAAATGGGGGGTTGAGATCATGTTTGGTTTGTGTTTGCTGTTTGCTGTTTGCTAGAACAAACATATGAATGAGACACTATGGCTTAGAAGTGCGCACAGTACATCCTTTATTTATTTATTTATTTATTATTTATCTTATTCATATGTGCATACAAAGTTTGGGTCATTTCTCCCCCTTTCCCCCCACCACCTCCCTAAACCCCCCACTCCCTCCCTCTCCCCACTAACCCCTCACTACCAGGCAGAAACTATTTTGCCCTTATCTCTAATTTTGTTGAAGAGAGAGTATAAGCAATAATAGAAAGGACAAAGGGTTTTTGCTGGTTGAGATAAGGGTAGCTATACAGGGAGTTGACTCACATTGCTTTCCTGTACATGTGTGTTCCCTTCTAAGTTAATTCTTCTCAAACTAACCTTTTCTCTAGTTCCTGGTCCCCTTCTCCTACTGGCCTCAGTTGCTTTTAAGGTATCTGCTTTAGTTTCTCTGCGTTGAGGGCAACAAATGCTATCTAGTTTTTTAGGTGTCTTACCTATCCTCATATCTTCCTTGTGTGCTCTCGCTTTATCATGTGATCAAAGTCCAATCCCCTTGTTATGTTTGCCCTTGATCTAATGTCCACATATGAGGGAGAACATAAAATTTTTGGTCTTTTGGGCCAGGCTAACCTCACTCAGAATGATGTTCTACAATTCCATCCATTTACCAGCGAATGATAACATTTTGTTCTTCTTCATGGCTGCATGAAATGCCATTGTGTATAAATACCACATTTTCTTAATCCATTCGTCAGTGGTGGGGCATCTTGGCTGTTTCCATAACTTGACTATTGTGAATAGTCCTGCAATAAACATGGGTGTGCAGGTGCCTCTGGAGTAACCTGTGTCACATTCTTTTGGGTATATCCCCAAGAGTGGTATTGCTGGATCATATGGTAGATCTATGTTGAGATTTTTAAGAAGCCTCCAATTTTTTTTTCCAGAGTGGTTGTACTAGTTTATATTCCCACCAGCAGTGTAAGAGGGTTCCTTTTTCCCCGCATCCTCGCCAACACCTGTTGTTAGTGGTGTTGCTAATGATGGCTATTCTAACAGGGGTGAGGTGGAATCTTAGTGTGGTTTTAATTTGCATTTCCTTTATGGCTAGGGATGATGAGCATTTTTTCATGTGTTTTTGGCCATTTGAAATTCTTCTTTTGAGAAAGTTCTGTTTAGTTCACTTGCCCATTTCTTTATTGGTTCATTAATTTTGGAAGAATTTACTTTTTTGAGTTCCCTATATATCTGGTTATCAGTCTGATGTGTAGCTGGCAAATATTTTCTCCCACTCTGTGGGTGTTCTCTTCAGTTTAGAGACCATTTCTTTTGGTGAACAGAAGCTTTTTAGCTTTATGAGGTCCCATTTATTTATGCTATCTCTTAGTTGCTGTGCTGCTGGGGTTCCACTGAGAAAGTTCTTACCTATACCTACTAACTCCAGAGTATTTCCTACTCTTTCCTGTACCAACTTTAGAGTTTGGGGTCTGATATTAAGATCCTTGATCCATTTTGAGTTAATATTGGCATAGGGTGATATACATGGATCTAGTTTCAGTTTTTTGCAGACTGCTAACCAGTTTTCCCAGCAGTTTTTGTTGAAGATGCTGTCTTTTCTCCATGATATATTTTCAGCGCCTTTGTCAAAGACAAGTTGGTTATAGTTGTGTGTCTACATATCCAGGTCCTCTATTCTGTTGCACTGGTCTTCATGTCTGTTTTTGTGCCAGTACCATGCTGTTTTTATTGTTACTGCTTTGTAATATAGTTTGAAGTCAGGTATTGTGATACCTCCTGCATTGTTCTTTTGACTGAGTATTGCCTTGGCTATTCGTGGCCTCTTGTGTTTCCATATAAATTTAATGGTAGATTTTTCAATCTCTTTGATGAATAGTACATCCTTTTTTGAAATAAGCAAGTAAATTCTCAAATAATTTTACAAATGCATTCTCAAAAAACAGGACCACCACTGCTTTGGTTGCCTGTTTTTCTTTCAAGATACATATTTACCCAAGATCACTCAAGAAATATTACTGAGCAAAACAGGAGTCTGTGACTGGACAGCCTGTTCTGCTTTAAGCTTCTGGGCCTAAGGTGGGTGTTTGGAGGATGGCCATAGTGCATGGAGCACCCTCAGGAAAACCCTGAGGGTGAGGGCTCTTCCTCTCCAAAACAATGGCTGTGCAGAACTCCACCCTGGAGCAGCAGGGTCTGAGCAGGAGCATCAGAGGCATGGCTCCTGGATGAGACTGTGTGGGACTGCCATTTCAAAAACCTGAATCTGCAACCAGAGAAACAGCAGGGGATGGTCTGTTATTTGAACCTCGAGCTGGTGAAGAAGGCATTGCCCCTCAGTTTCATTTCTCTTCAGTTAATATTCTTCAAGACTAGGTATTCTTCCTGATTAGCATTTGATAAGAGTATTTTCTAATGAGTTTAAGCAATATTCAAGTGCTTCAAGGTCCCTAAATATGACAACATTGGCTCTTTGTTGAATTTAACTTTGGGTAAAAAAAGGTGAAAATCTTCCTTATATATTCAATAAACTCCATATCTTGCTTCTGTTTTGCATTTTTTCAGTAAAAACAAGGAATAGATTTCCTGAAATCACTGGGCAAGTTTGATACATTCCTTTTTCTCTCTTCAGAACAATGTGGGTTCCAGTGTAAAGAGATTAACTGAGAGGGAACTGGTAATTGCTGTGAAGTGAAAATTGAGTGCAAGGAGAACAAGCAGAAAACCAAGGCAAGTGGATTGGTTTCTCCCCTCACCTGCCAGGGAAGCTTATTGCTGCCTGGAGAAACCTCCTGAGGGTGAGGTCACATAAGAAGCCAGAGTGAATGAACATGGGTATTCCTAGTGGGCCTTAGTCCAATTATGTGTTTCTAACCTTGAATGAAATTCCTTAAAGTGAAATCCAGCTTTTAAAGGAAGATATCCTTTTTAAAACTCTACAACATGTATTTGTAGTATCTCTGTCCATCATATCATGCTGCTGGTGACAGGAACAGCTCTGCCTAGACGTGTTGTGCTTGGAGGTTAACTGGCCGTTCACAGAAGCCCCCTTCTGCTTACAGGATGATTGGACTAAGAAACAGCCTTTGGTTTAACTTCCGGTAATGGCTCTCAGAACACCATCACATCAGAACTGGCTATCCAGAGAGCTGGTATATCTACTTATGGCCCAAAAGTTGGGAAATCATGAAGATGCTGCCCCACGGCTGGTTCCAGAGTCACATTACCTTAGCCATAACCCTTACCTGCAAAATGTATATCCCTATCCTGTCACACCACACCTTGGGACTTCTGCTATTGCTATTCCAAAATAAATAAATAAATAAATACTCCATGACTGCCCATTTACAGAAACTGGAGAAACATAATCTCCATCTCATTTGACCTTCCTAATTTTAATCAAGCAGATCTGCATGGAGGACCCTAAGTCACATGTGGAATTCAAGCTGAAAGGGCGTCTGGAAAACGCAGGGCTCCACAGAAGGTAGCTCAGATAGGGCAGGGTGTGCTGGTCCTCCCCAGTCCCTGTGGGTAGAGTACAAGCACTGGGCCCTTGATGCTCTGCGGTGCTGTGTTGTGTGAAAGTAAGAGCGTGTCCGGACACCTGGAGAGCTATAGAGGCAGCCTACTGCTGGCGAGCCTCTGAGCATCCTGGATAAGAGATCCTCCAGCTGCTGGATCATCTCGCTAACGTGCAGGCCAGATGGCCCAGCTCCTCATAGGTTCTCCTCCAGCAAACACTTGCATTTTCTTGGAGATATTTAAGGGTGACTACCCTAACAATACATGCACACTCTAGAAGTTAGAATGACATCAGTATTTGGAAATACTCGATACAACTGCACTTGAGATTCATTTGTATTATCACAAAAAAATACCAGTACCACATTTTGTCAATGGCAGAATGTAATCTTAAAATTTTGACTGGCTTTTAACAGTTTCAAACTGTTTTATTAGATTTTTTTTTTTTTTGGCCTTGGTGATACTGGGGTTTTGAACTCAGGACTTGACTCTTGCTAGGCAGGTGCTCTACCACTTGACCCACAACTCCAATCCTTTTTGCTTTGGTTATTTTGGAGATAGGGTCTCATTTTTTACCTACACCAGCCTGGATCATGATTCTCCTAGTTACACTTCCTGCTGTAGCTGGGATGACAGACATTGCCTCTACATGGGCCCAGCTTTTTTCCATTGAGGTGAGGTCTCCGCCTGGGCTGGCCTGGAACTTCAATCCTCTGGATATCAGCCTCCCTCGCAGCTTGGGATGACAGGGGCATGCCACCATGCCCAGTTCATCAGTTTTGTTTTAAAGAAATGTTCTTGTCAACGTTAACTACCAAGAATTTGAAGAACTTATGGAAGTGCCTTGATCAAGAACTGATGCAGCCATTTCAAGCATACAACTTAATGTGCAGTTATGTCTAGAAAGTAACATCAAACCTCTCATTTATTTCTGAAAATAGTTCAAAAATTTCAAAGGCAGTATTTTGTATCTTCCCTAATAGCTTGGGTTTTACTGATTTATTTCTTCTTAGATGAGGAAAATATTCTTTTCTACTCACCTCCAAATAAGACACTCCAAACATTCTACAGCTAGAGCTTGGAAACACTTATCATTTTCTATGCACACCATAGATCTGTGGTTTCCAGAGGGCAGAGGGAGAGGCAAAGAGAGAGGAACCTTTTATATGATGGATATGTTACCTTGATTATGGTGATGATTTCATAGGTATTATGTTTATGTCAAAACTTATTAAACTGTACATCTAAAATATATTCAGTTTAGTGCATGCCAATTATTCAATTCAGCCATTTTTTAAACATGGGAAGAAAAAATGCACAAAACACCGTAAAGAACATTTGTATTAATTTATATTCTGCCAGCAGCCCATGCAAGTGCTTGCCTCATTATCTTTGTCACCACTGTAATTCTTAAAGAAAAATAAAACTGTTAATTTCAAAGGTAAAAATATCTCGCTTGTTTGAAAGTGCTTATCTTTACTAGTAGACTAAAATTTTTTCATGATCAGCCCATTTTTTTCAATGAAGAATGCTAATACTAGTCATGCTAGTAAAAGAGGAATGCTTCTGTCTGTGGGGTTAATCAGTTCAAACTCAAGAAAATTTCTACTTCAAATGGCAGTTACAAGTATCCATAAATTTGTCCTATCCTTTGATTATGACTCATAATTAGCCACTAGGAGAAACTGATACACACTTAACATTTAAAAAATGAACCTTAGTTTCATTAATAGCAGAGTATTTTCATCTCATTCTGAAACTTAAAAAGGTTAAATCACTTGGCCAAGTATACAAAACTAGATGATGTCCAATCTGAAACTAGAATCCAGACCTCTTGGGACCCAGCTGCAGAGCAGTGATGGATGAGATGTGGAAATCAATGGCATGGCTGAGATTCCAGAGGAATAAAATTATTTGAGCCTTAATTTCCTCAACCATAAAATGAGGGAGGTACACTAAATGATCACTAAACTTCCTTTCAGCTCTAAGCTTTTCTAAATGCGAGCTGGGTAAGTTGATAAAAGCTGACAGCTGTTGTCATCTTGCCAGCCTGGAGAATACTTGGCTGCTCTTCTTATAAGCCCATGTCAGCTCACGTTCAATCCTTAGCCCTGCCCTACAATATCTGTAGCCTTGATAAATAACCTATCCACATATTAAAGAGGGAGAAATAAAGGCCAGAGAGTATCATAAGGGCACAAAGGGTTACGATAATGAGGAGCAAGCATGCAAACACTTAGCAGTGCCTGGCAAATAGTCAGATATTCAGTAATTGAACATCGTGTGTACTTGGGGGGTAGAATAACACCAACTTATACAGAAGCCATGCTGTAAGTTCCACAAGTGCCATACCCATTCATCACTGTACCCCTGAAGAGTGTCAAATACTGGGTACAAAAGAATAGCGAACAAACAATGGCACTTGAACAAATATTTAAACAAAAGAATAGACATAACTGACAAATAGTACTAAGGTCCCATTACAACACAGTTCAGCTATATATTTAATTTAAAAGATCTCATGAAATGGTGAGAGAGGTAAGGAAAGTTAAGAGAAAGGAATAACCTCAAACCTTAATAATGGCAAGAACTGTTAGCAATTCACAGTCCTTTGGTTTTAAAAACATGGACTCCTTGTCTTGTCATCTGTGTGTATCTCATTTATGGTTCTCTTGTTACAGCCCAAGAAATACCTCTTCTCGCAGTGTTGTTACAAATGCCATGCTCATACATTTCTAACAAACCCTCCCTACATCTTGCAATTCTACCACTTGAGAACCTGGTCCAACTGCTATGTGGCCAATGCTTGGAATGATTTAGAATAAAATACAAAGTCTTAGAGCAGCTCGATACTAAAAGTATAAATATACAGATTCCAAACACAAGGCCTGTCCACACCAATTTGCCTATGACCCACTACAACTGAACTAAGAAACCGTATTTTTTTTTCATTTTTCTTTTATTATTCATATGTGCATACAAGGCTTGGTTCATTTCTCCCCCCTGCCCCCACCCCCTCCCTTACCACCCACTCCACCCCCTCCCGCTCCCCCCCTCAATACCCAGCAGAAACTATTTTGCCCTTATCTCTAATTTTGTTGTAGAGAGAGTATAAGCAATAATAGGAAGGAACAAGGGGTTTTGCTGGTTGAGATAAGGATAGCTATACAGGGCATTGACTCACATTGATTTCCTGTGCGTGGGTGTTACCTTCTAGGTTAATTCTTTTTGATCTAACCTTTTCTCTAGTTCCTGGTCCCCTTTTCCTATTGGCCTCAGAAACCGTATTTTAATACACAAAAACTAATGAGAAAAAGTAAAACCTACACTTGTCAAATATCTGGGCAGAAGAGAAAACAGAATAGCTTTAGTTGGAAGAATGGTGCTTTTGGAATTTTTTCCAACAGATTCTACCATGCCACTAACAACACTTCTCCATTCTTCAAATGACTTTTAATAGGGAACTGAATAGCATTTTCTGTTAGAGTGAGCAGGCAGGTTAATTCCACTGACAACTGAATTGCTATCTTTATTAAAACGATTCTTACAAATGCCATGTGTCCTAACACGAAAAGGTTTATTTTTATTTTAACATGTGCTTTGCAAATTTACACCAGTAGGAGAAAGGGCTTCAACTGAAAAGATTTTAGTCTTCAGAAATGCGACTGCATCCTCCATGCTCAGTTTTTCCATCTCCCAGTTGTTGACCTTACCAGAGAAAAAGCAAAATAACGTGTAAGAAGACGATAATATATAAAATAAAAGCTAATTTAGAGATCCAAACATATTAAAGTAGTATCAAGTTAACTGCTTTTAAAAAGCAAATGTTACCTTACAATTATTCATACTTTAAAGACCTAATAAGATTATATGCTAGGTTGAGGAAAGCTGTAATAATAGAAATTATAAAACCTTTAAAGGCCCTCAAAATTGTGCAAAAATTACTTTCTTGGGAAAATTATAGGGGAAGAGGGCATCTTAATCTCAGTAATCCATACATGATGAGTTTCTAGACACTGAAGTATGACAGTGGAAGAGTCAAATGTTTATGCTTCTCATTATGTGCAGGATTAAATGAGTATCATGAAGATAGATCCCAATATTATCACAGATATAAATTTATTTGTGAGGTTTTTGTTATGGATAGATATCTGAAGAGTCTGTTAAAGAAAAGCTGTGGTGCTTTGGTCAAAGAGGTGGACAAGTGGGAACAGGAAGAACGATTCTCTTCCAGCTCTACAGGTGATAGATGAGGAATGAAGGATACTGGTGATTCCCAGCATCCTACAGTGGCCCAGGACAACAAAGCTTCAACAGTTTTCTTCCCTTGCTCAAGATAATCCAGAAGCTGGAAATGGTTTTATATGTTTGGAATTAAATAAGAAAAGATATTATTTATATTCTTTCTCATCAAAGAAGGATTAAAGCTGACCAAAATAATATTATGACACTCCCTGGTAATCAAAGTAATCAGCTAAGTAGAAGCTAAATTACATACTTCCTTCTCAAAAAAAAAAAAAAAACCAAAACTAAAATATTTATTCCAATGATGCCAACAATTCCTCAAGAATCCTAGTAACCAAACTTCAACCACTACATTCAAAGTAGTTGTTAAAATGTAGTGAAAGAATACCTCATTTGTATTTTTTCTTACCAAGATTACATGAAAACCCATTACATTCAAATGCCGCATTTTCATAGCAAGGACTCCTCTGGGGTGGACTGAATCCAAACAATAAACAGATCTAGGAACACACAGCACTGCTACCCTGAAAACAAACATAAACAACATGAGCTCAGTTGTGGACATTAGCACTTACAATCTTACTGCATTCCTGCTCTTTGGAGATTCAAAGGTGAGCTTTCCAGTAACCACTGCCTTAGTTTGTCACTTCTTTCTGTTACTTGGCCTCTGCAGGTATCACAGTATACAAAGACTACTTTATTAAACCAAAATGCTATAATAATCTTTTACACAAATGGTCATCTCTCAGCCATCTTTCAGGGTAGCTATATTCTTGAGAAGTAAAATTTTCAGATATAAAAACCCCCATTTTAAGATGGAGCTAATCTCTGACCTGAATACAATTATGCAGAAGTACTGATGTAAGTAACACCAAATGGTAAATGCTCTTCTTGCAAATATTGTACATATTCTAGAGAGCAACATTTAAAAACCACAACTAGACCAAATACAAAGAAAACCCTAAGAGAAAGGCAATACTAGTAAAAATAGAAAATCTGTAACAAAAATATGAAAAATGTAATTTATTTTCCCATTCCTGCATTCTGAAAATAAGTTCAATGGGAAGAAAAATGGAAAAGGAATTTTAAAAAGATATTTCTATTCTTATTGTCTTCTCTACACTGGCTTTTACAAGAGAAATTTACATTTTTAAAGAATGTTCAAATTTTTTACTTCTCAGAACTTTATACTGAGAACTATGTTATTTTACTACAGCAAAACAGTGGAGTACCTGGGATAAAAAAAAGTGTTGACAAGGTCAGAAAGAAAGCCTGTTTTTGAGAGCAGATGGGTAACATAGGTAGAGAAGACAGCATTTGAAAAAGATTGGCAAGGAGTGAGTGAGTGAGATGGATTCTGTGTCAAAATGTCTGATACTACTACCAGTAATGCAAATGGAGAGATGACCAGCGAGGACTTCGAACTCTCACAGATCTTTCTCTATGCCTCTCTGTCATATTTATGCTCACGTCCAAGAAAGTAACGAGATTTATGTTCCTTGGGGACAGCGTTCATGTCTGACTTATCTTTGTGTGCCCCTCAAGGCCCAGCAGAGCCTCTCCACAAAAGATGACTGAGCAGGGGTGTGTATGCAATGATTCCATGATCTTATACACCTGCTGAACAGGCAGGGCTCTCCCTCAAGGTGTGGCATCATGCTTTTCCCAGAGGTATCCTACTTGTAATGTAAGAGTCCACAAAACAACTTATGATTAGCTTCTCATCCACACACAGCACAGCTTAATTTAAAAGCTAAGATTTCTCTGCTTTTGAAAGGTCTTAGAATAGAGCAAAATACTTATTGGATATCTGATCTTTGTAAAAGCCTCACTATTCTGGTCATTATTTTATTATCTTACCTAAAGTTTAAACTGCACTGATAGTTTCAATTATATTAACATTGTCTTATTGAACAGTTTAGCTTCAAAACCTAACTTTAAAAAATGTCTACTTCAGTAAGTGACCCAACTCTAGCTTATTACATGCAGCCATAATGCACACATGAAACTAAGCAGTAGATTCTCCAGATGAGAATCCCTTGGTGTATTGAAAGTTTATACAAACAGATAAGGTCTTGGCACTGTTACTGCTACCTAATATATATTTCAGAAATAAATTTAAATTCAGAAAGCTAAGCAAATGACTGTATGTAAGCAACCTTTGCATATTTGTAGCAGAAGTTACATCCACATCTGAAAAGGAAAGCACGTGGTTCCTACTAGCATCCATCCTGATTTCAAAGTCTGAAAGAAAAAAATCGGTATGATGTTTTCAAACAATGCTCAAAATGATTTTCTGTGTCAAAATGTCTGATACTACTACCAGTAATGAAAATGGCAGTTGCTAATGATTTTGAGAGCTTACCATGCACCAGACACTAGTCTACAGATTTTTACATGCATGATTGCATTTACTGGTCACAAAGATCCTATGGGGTGGGTACTGTTATTACTGCCATGTTACAGGCAAGGAAACTGTAACAAGTTTCTAAATTCACAAGTATCTAAATTCACAGTATCTAATTCACAGAGCTAGTAGTCGTAGAGCAAGAATCCAAACCCAGGCAGTCCAGGTCCAAAGCAATGCCATACTGCACTAAACTGCTGCAGTGAACTCCTAATGTTCTGTCAGAAAAAAAATAAAATAAAGGTGATCCTGTACCAATGTAATAATTATGTGGCAACTGCACATTTTTTGCGAAGCATCCTTCACTTCCCAGAAGGCTACTAAGCCCTTCTGCAACCTTCACATTTGATGGTGATGGTGACGGAAACAGCTGTGGCAGTGGTATGTTCAGGGCCTTGTGATAAGCAGCATTGTCAAGTTTCAGACAAGTATTCAAAATGTGAAGTTTATGAGCATTCCTCTCTATGTCACCTAAAAAATAGAACAAAAAAAGAAAGAAAATACATCATTAAGAAAAATAAGAATGTCTTATTTTAAGATTACACTAATGTATCTATATTTCTAAGTGTCTCTTTCTTATTATGAGGACTCTCTCAGGGTCTGCTGAGTTTTCAGTGTCTAGAGGAATGACCTGTACTTGACAATGCTTTAAGTTGAGATATCTTAAAGTTTAGAGTGGGTCTAAACTTATTTTACAGAAGAAATGCCCAAGAATGTTAAAAAGCCTTCTGATTAATTAAAGGCAAAGTTAGAACCACAATCCAGTTCTCCTGGGTTCAAGGATTTACAGCTGCAAAAGCTGACTTCAGTTGGCTTCAAGTAAAAATGAAGAAATACAAATGCCTCTGATCAAGGCACCAAGAAGAACCTGAACATTTAGCCTTTGTGTTAAGCATACAGTGCAATTAAAAAAGAATAATGATGATGTTATCCTTTTTCTTTACTTCTCTACATATGACCTGTCACTGGAGGAAGCTCTGTAAGTTTGCAGGTTTGAAGCACTTTATCTTCAGCCACCATTACAGCTCTTTCCTCAGTAACATTTGCTCTGCACAGTTTAACCAACACTGCTGTAAGACCGACAGAATCACTAGGTACTAGTGGTAGTGCCTTTCTTTGATCACTATTGTACACTGACTTCCTACCTGATGTCAGCAGCTCATGGATGACTTCCTTTTGGAGAAGCTGATTAACAGCAGCCAGGGGGAAATAATTCATCATGCAAAATGAACACACAGCATTCAATAGGTTTTCAGAAGAGATATGGTGAAGACAACCAGTCAGAGCACTAGCCATAACTTCTAGGAACCTTTTGGGAAATAAAGAAAGTCAGATTTCAAACACAAATACAGGACAAGGTCATGAAAGAGCTAGTTAGATGCTATAGAACCAATGTCTTTAAGGAATCCAAAGAAAAGAGTAAGAAAACCACACATGTAAGTAAGTTTCCAGGACATAGTTTCAGGACAGTGCTATCTAATAAGTGTATATATCCAATAAATGTCTTACACAGAAAGCATTTTATAAGCTTTCACCTGCTTAATTCCTATTAAAACTCTATGGGGGTATTATTATTATTCTCATAATAAAGATGAGGAAACAGGCTCACAGAAGTTGAGTAACTAAGCCATGAATTAGTTACAGTGGAAGGGAAGACTTTGTAGCAAGGAAATAGCAGGAACAGCATTAGGTTCATTTGTCAAGTTCCAGAGCCCTTTTCCTTTTTTGGTCTTTTTTGAGACAGGGTCTCACTATGTACTCAGGCTCACCTCAAACTCACTGATGGTGGAAATGCAAAATACTGCAACCACTAAGGAAAACTGAAGATTCCTCAAAAAATTTAAAAGTAGAACACCATATGATCTAGCAATCCCACAACTGGGGATTTCAATTCAGAAATCGGATCTCAGAAAGATAACTGCACTCCCATGTTCCCTGCAGTATTATTATCAGAAATCTAGATAGGCAAACAACATAAATATCCATAAACAGATGAATTTTTAAAAATGTAGAGTCCAGATATGGTGGTGCATATTTAATCCCAGCACTCAGGTGGTTGAGAGGGAGGAATGCGAGTTCGAGGTCAGCCGGGGCCATAGAGTGAGAACTTATCCCAAAAGAATAAAAAAAAAAGAAAATGTGACCTAAACATAAAATGAATTATCATTTATCCTTTAAAAGAAGAGGGAATCTTGCTATATTTTATGACATAGATAAACTCGGAGGACATTATACTAAGTAAAACAAGCTAGTCGCAGAATGACAAACACTACCATAATCTCACTTATATGAGGCACCTAAAGAGTCAAACTCACAGAAACAAACTGTGTTAGGGATGGGGAGGGGAGGGAAAACTGGGGAGTTTCTGTCCAACAGCTATAAAGTTTGAGTTATGCAAGATGATTAAGTTCTAAGATCTGCTGTAGAACATTGTGCCAGAGTTAACAATATTGTATTGACATTTAAAAATTTGCTAAAGGGTATTTTTTATCACAATAAAAAGTACACAAGGTGGGCAAGGTGGCCACACCTATAATCTTATCTACTCAGGAGGTAGAGATCCATCAAGAGGACCTAGGTTCAGGGTCAGCCCAGGCAAAATGTTCAAGAGACTCAATTTCAATCAATAAAAAAGCTGGGTATGGCTGTACATGCCTATCATCCCAGTAGGAAGCATAAACAGCATAAATAGGAGGATCAGGGTCCAGTCTGGCCCAGGCATAAATGTAAGACTCTATTAAAAAAAAATACATACACCAAAAAGGGTCAGGGGTGTGGCTTAACCTACCTGAAAACTCAAGGCCCTGAGTTCAAGCCCCAATAATGCCCAAGAAAAGTAAATAAATAATAAAATTTAAAGACTCATTTCTAAACTTTTCAAAAAAATTTTTTGAAGATGAACTATGAACTTAGAAGCTGATGCGATAAGCTAGAGAGACTGAAATGAAAACTCTACAGTGAATAAATACATATAAAGAACAAGAACTAAGCAAAACAACAGTAAGAATAAAACAAAATTCTATTTAACTTCATAAATGAGTAAGAAACACTAGGTTTTGTTTTTCAACATGGATAATGGCTATGGGTATGTTCACTTGTAATCTGTTAAGCTTATAATTTATAATCATCTTATAACATGTCATGTGACAAAATACCAAAAACGAGTACATACTCTTTGTTCTGGCATTTGTAGATATGATTGAGAGAAGAATACACGTGAAGAATAGAGACAATGCTTTTCACATTTAGGGATTCAGATTCTGCCACTATTTTCTTCATAAACAAGTCCATCAAACCAACAGGTCGAAAGCAAAGGTTTTCAAATAAAATGAGGAGAAAAAGGACCTTAAAAAAAGAGTAAATTCAGAGAAAATCCTTAGTTACAATTTTTTAGAACTCAAAAGCAGCAATATAACTGTGCTGATCAACAGAATACTCCCTAAAAAGGAACGAGTATCTTTCCTCACAGAATCTGTTTCACTAATTCTTGAATCATATCAAGTTAATGAGCAATCAACTAGTAACTATGGCTTCTGTACTTCCATTCCATTGAAAATTAAAAACTTTCCTACAAGTTTTTCATACATACTACAGATCTTAAAATTACCTTTAAATACACCTTTTCTGAAGTTTTCCAAAATGTCCAAATCAATCTCAAACTGCACCCACATCCAAAGTTAGATACTTCCTAGATTCTGAGATTCCTCAAAAGTTTCTATAACTTATATTAATTTCTAAAAGTGAGAATGGAGTTGAAATAAGTAAAATAAGATTAAAAAGTTTTCCAGTTCACCTTCAATTTCCCTCTTGGTCTTTACCACAATTACTTCTCTTTCCAAAATCAACTTTTGTAATAAACTCAATATTCATCTTACTCTCTAAATTAAACTGAAACTAGTGATTTACCACAGCTATCACCTACATACCTGAAAAAGAAAGGTCTACCAGCTCCTTCATTTAGATGTTTACATTACTAAACATCACTCCTGAATTTAAAGCTTTTACTATGGATGAAACAACTGACACGATCATGAAGTAATAACATTTTATTCTTCAAAAACTGTAAGCTTGTCACACTATCTTTATTTTTCAAAATGTAACAAGGAAAGAGCATAAACAATGCTTCATATCTAACCCAAGATCCAAACAACCTTCTGAAAACCAGCCAACTTTGGAAAATATTTTATATTTTCCAAAATATTTTATTTCAGACAGAAAAATGATCAAAATATTGAATAGTGTGTTAGCATATATTAATAAGCAACCCTTAGAAAGAATAATAAGGAGCTAATTTTTCAAAAGTTAACACTGGAATATTTTGATATCTTAACTGCTATAAAGCAGAAAGAAAAATACTTAAAATGCCAAATGAATTAATATGCTACTTGAAAGTTTCTGAGGCCTATACACAACTGAGAACACACTTACTTCCTTCAACTTCCAGATGTCAAAAGTTGTAGCCACATAATCTGCTATTTCCTTAAAGAGATCTGAATTACGGTATCTGAGGTCTTTGCAGGCCCGCAAGATGCTGATCAATATTTTAAAAGGACACCCGTGGATATTATCTTTAAGAATAATTTAGATAAACAAAAATTAGCAGGTGGCTTTGAATGTAACATTCATGATGCTCGATACTTTTGTTCGTTTAAAAAAAATAACAGCACTGTATTTTGGAGACAAAAAAAAGGAGAAAGAAACTACAGGCAAAAAATAAAATTTATTTGCAACCATACCACCAGTTTTTCTTCATATAAAAGCAAAGTTTCAACAATAAAATAAATATAATTGAAAACAGAAGGTCAGAGGCTGAAAGTCATGAAAGGAAAAATCCCTTTACCTATGACCACCTTACTGCACTCATTCAGGAGTACAACAGAACGGTGATCCATAGCAGCCAGGACCTCAAACATGCGCTGGCTATTCAAAGCAGAAAAGCTGTCCAAGTCCCTCAAGGCTTTCATCTAAAGAAAAACAAATTAATTAGCATTCATGGAAAAGTCGTTTTACTTTTAAATAAAAAGAATGAAGCTGGAGAAAAATGACCCAGACAAATAGGTAAATGTGTGTTTTATATATATATATGTATATGTATATATATATACATACATATATATATATATATACATATACATATACATATATATATACATATACACATATATATATACATATTACATACATATTTTATATACATATATACGTGTGCATCTTAATTTACTTTAGCAAAGCTAAGCCCAAAAGCATAGCAATGTCCTCCTTAAGAAAAATTGACTTTAAAAAGTGAAGTCATAAGAAATACTTTTTCAAATCTCACCCACTAGAAAAAATTCAGGTGTTTACCTCCAATTTCTTTTTAAGAGCAATTGGTGCATCTTTTCCAATATATTTCATCACAGTCTGTAATGTGAAGACATGTTCTATTTTCCAGACTTTCTGATCAACTAGTATCCTGTCATTAAACACAATAAATATCACAATCCTAGAATTTCCATACCAGAAGAGAAATCTTAACATTTCAATTTCCCCAGCTCCTATTTCTCATGGGCAAGGAATATGAAGCCCGTAAGAGATGTACCTGTTCAATACAGTACAAGCAGTTACTTAAAGATCCAGGGCCACTACTTTCTCTTACTTTATGAACAAATAGTAAGATTTCCTATGAATAGTGAACAAAGAAAAGAAATTAAGTATTATTCTCAATAATCTATGATGTTAGATTAGTTACTTCAATTTTATAATTTCCTTTCAAGCTGAGCCAGTGTCATGCAAACACTGCATAGTGCCCAAATAACTATTCCGAACTGAATATAATTGTTGGTTCTGTACCTCACCACAATTCACATTTAATTTTGATGTTCTCATACCTTTTTATAGGGTAGGCCTTATAAAAAAGTATTATTTCCAGCTTTATCTCATCAAGAGTCAGGATTTTAAGTCAATACTTTAACTACCAACAATACCTCTCTTCTCCTCACTCCCCAAAAAAGGAGATCAGTTTTCATTTCAATTGTTAATTCTCAGTGTAAGAGAACAGGAAAAACACACACACACACACACACACACACACACACACACACAAATGAAGAAAGTATAAGAATGGTGGGAATGCAAGTTAGTGCAACCACTCTGGAAAAAAATTTGGAGGCTTCTTAAAAATCTAAACATAGATCTGCCATATGATCCAGCAATCCCACTCTTGGGGATATACCCAAAGGAATGCGACACAGGTTACTCCAGAGGCAGCTGCACACCCATGTTTATTGAAGCACTATTCACAATAGCCAAGTTATGGAAACAACCAAGATGCCCACTACTGATGAATGGATTAAGAAAATGTGGCATTTAACCTAGGTGTAAACCTAACAAAAGATGTGAACGACCTCTACAAGGAAAACTATAAACTTCTGAAGAAAGAGACTGAGGAAGACTATAGAAAGTGGAGAGATCTCGCATGCTCATGGATTGGTAGAATCAACATAGTAAAAATGTCTATACTCCCAAAAGTAATCTACATGTTTAATGCAATTCCCATCAAAATTCCAATGGCATTCATTAATGAGAGTGAAAAATCTACCATTAAATTTATATGAAACACAAGACGCCACGAATAGCCAAGGCAATACTCAGTCAAAAGAACAATGCTGGAGGTATCACAATACCTGACTTCAAACTACATTACAAAGCAATAACAATAAAAACAGCATGGTACTGGCACAAAAACAGACATGAAGACCAGTGGAACAGAATAGAGGACCCAGATATGAAGCCACAAAACTATAACCAACTTGTCTTTGACAAAGGAGCTAAAAATATATGATGGAGAAAAAGCAGCCTCTTCAACAAAAACTGCTGGGAAAACTGGTTAGCAGTCTGCAAAAAACTGAAACTAGATCCATGTATATCACCCTATACCAAGATTAACTCAAAATGGATCAAGGATCTTAATATCAGACCACAAACCCTTAAGTTGATACAGGAAAGAGTAGGAAATACTCTGGAGTTAGTAGGTATAGGTAAGAACTTTCTCAACGAAACCCCAGCAGCACAGCAACTAAGAGATAGCATAGATAAATGGGACTTCATAAAACTAAAAAGTTTCTGTTCATCAAAAGAAATGGTCTCTAAACTGAAGAGAACACCCAAAGAGTGGGAGAAAATATTTGCCAGCTATACATCAGACAAAGGACTGATAACCAGAATATATAGGGAACTTAAAAAACTAAATTCTCCCAAAACTAATGAACCAATAAAGAAATGGGCAAGTGAACTAAACAGAACTTTCTCAAAAGAAGAAATTCAAATGGCCAAAAACACATGAAAAAATGCTCACCATCTCTAGCAATAAAGGAAATGCAAATTAAAACCACACAAAGATTCCACCTCACCCGTTAGAATAGCCATCATTAGCAGCAGCACCAACAACAGGTGTTGGCGAGGATGCGGGGAAAAAGGAACCCTCTTACCCTGTTGGTGGGAATGTAAACTAGCACAACCACTCTGGAAAAAAATTTGGAGGCTACTTAAAAAGCTAAACATTGATCTACCATTTGATCCAGCAATACCACTCTTGGGGATATACCCAAAAGACTGTGACACAGGTTACTCCAGAGGCACCTGAACACCCATGTTCATTGCAGCACTAGTCACAATAGCCAAGTTATGGAAACAGCCAAGATGTCCCACTACTGATGAATGGATTAAGAAAATGTGGTATCTATGGATACCAATGGAATTTTATGCAGCCATGAAGAAGAACAAAATGTTATCATTTGCTGGTAATGGATGGAATTAGAGAACATCATTCTGAGTGAGGTTAGCCTGGCCCAAAAGACCAAAAATCCTATGTTCTCCCTCATATGTGGACATTAGATCAAGGGCAAACACAACAAGGGGATTGGACTTTGAGCACATGATAAAAGCGAGAGCACACAAGGGAGGGGTGAGGATAGGTAAGACACCTAAAAAATTAGCTAGCATTTGTTGCCCTTAACGCAGAGAAACTAAAGCAGATACCTTAAAAGCAACTGAGGCCTATAGGAAAAGGGGACCAGGAACTAGAGAAAAGGTGAGATCAAAAAGAATTAACCTAGAAGGTAATACACACACACAGGAAATTAATGTGAGTCAACTCCCTGTATAGCTATCCTTATCTCAACTAGCAAAAACCCTTGTTCCTTCCTATTATTGCTTATACTGTCTCTTCAACAAAATTAGAGATAAGGGCAAAATAGTTTCTGCCGGGTATTGAGGGGGTGGGGGGGAGAGGGAGGGGGTGGAGTGGGTGGTAAGGGAGGGGGTGGGGGCAGAGGGGAGAAATGACCCAAGCCTTATATGCACATATGAATAATAAAACAATAAAAAAAAAAGAAAATGTGGTATTTATACACAATGGAAGTTTTCTCAGCCATGAAGAAGAATGAACTCTTATCATTCGCAAGTAAATGGATGAAACTAGAGAACATCATTCTGAGCAAGGTTAGCCAGGCTCAGAAGACCAAAAATCATATGTTCTCCCTCATATGTGGACTTTAGATCTAGGGCAAATACAGCAATGTAGTTGGACTTGGGTCACATGATAAGGGGAGAGCACATACAGGAGGTGTGGGGATAAGTGAGAAACCCAAAGCACGAAAGTATTTGATGTCCCCACTGCAGAGGAACTAATATATAAACCTTAAAGCAACAGAGGTCAATATGAGAAAGGAATCAGGAACTAGTGAAAAGGTCAGGTAGAGATGAATCAACTTGGGATGTAACACATTTGTACATGGAAGCAATGCTAGGAATCTCTCTGTATAGCTATCCTTATCTCAACTAGCAAAAACGTTTTGTCTTTCTTATTATTGCTTATGTTTTCTCTTCAACAAAATTAGAGATAAGGGTAGAACAGGTTCTGCCTGGAAGCGAGGAGGTGTGGGAGGCGAGAGGGAGGGGGAAGGGGGGAGAAGTGGCCCAAATAATGTATGCACGTGTGAATAAATGAATTTAAAAAAAAGAAAGCATAAGAAGTGCTCACCGCAATCCTGCTCGAAGAACATGCACATTCTTGCATGGCTCTAGCGCCTCTAAAAGAGTTGACAAAACTGAAAGACATCTCTCATCACACTCGTTGATACGTTCCTATTGAAATATAATTACAAAAACATTAAGAGATGAGTCCAACGCAAGCAAAACCACTGAACTGATGCTTTCAATTAAAGGATTAAGTATTAAACCAATAATTCATATAGTCAGTCCACAATAAACAACTTTTGGGGGAAAATAAGATGTTATACTTAAGTGAATTTTCCAAATAACTGATACATGCCTTTTTATGCATCAACTCTTTTTTAAAATTTATCATCATCATTTAACACCATTTAACATCGATCATATCCCTTTGCTCCTGAAACAACTTGTATCAAACGTTATTTTTACCTCTTCTTAGGACTCGAAGCCATCATGAAGACAACATGGCACAGTAATATAAGAGCTACTAAGGTACACAGGGCAATTTGCCCATCCTAAAGACCCCTACTAGACTGTGTCCATACAACTTCCCTATACCTTTTACTGAGTATGAAGCTGTAACTTCAGTTGTGAATCTTCACATTCATATCTCCTATCATTTTACTACTTTTATCTGGGTCTCTGGGGAGCCCAGGCTCCAAATCCTAACTTCAGGTTCCCTAAGTTAGGGTGCTAATTTAGATTCCAGAAATGACAGTGGGTGTAATCTGGAAAATTAGTTCTAACAAGTACTCTCTACAATTTAACGAAAACCAGCCTCTATACCTCATAAGAGTAATATGATCACATCCAAGAAAACTCAGGTTGAAAGAGGAATGTTCTTTGCTAAATTACAGGACTAACCAGTCACAGAATCTTGAGTCAGAACCAAATAATGACCCAAAAAAGATGAGAGAGAGAGCCTGGAAGGAAAAAAGAGTTTCATTTCCATGAGAGTATTTCCTTGATAATGAATATCTGCTTTGAAAGGAAAAGACTATTTGCAATGTGTTTGAAGGGTAAATTCATTGATGGCACATTGTCCTTTCACCTCTAGCTAAAATACCTTTATGACATTCCATCAGCTCAGTGAGACACAATCATGCACACAGATACTCTGACTCCAAATATCTACTGCTCACTTTTCACCAGTGTAGGTGCTAAACTAATGAGAATACCTGTCCAAAATCTAGTACAGTAAGAGCATCACTGTCCAATCATAATCATATTTTAAGTAACAACATAGGGAACTAATACACAGTCTATCAAATAAACATGGATATTCTGTGATTTAAACAAACACACAAAAATAAAATTTAGTTCTTGGTTAAGGACATATGGAAATCTCAGTGATACAGAAAGTTAAAAACACATACACCTACAAACTCAATTCTTGAATTCTATAGAATGATAGCACACATGTCAAATTACCTTCCAGAAATTCTTGTCATTTAAAAATTTATTTCATTATGACCATAGAGTTTAGAAGTCTGAGGTGTCTAACTCTTAAAAAATAAAAGATTACCACAACAAGCTAATCCTTCCTGCCTCACACCATGTTTCATTGCAGTGACGTCCAACAGGCCAGATACTAACACTCTTCTTTGAAAGTAGAGGTGGTTCCATCCAATTTATCCTTCTTCCAATGTATTTTCCACTTATTCAGTGATCCAAAATAAGAATTCAAGCCTGTCAATCCTTTCCTTAAAATCCTTCAACAGATTCCCACTGCCTACAGAATAAACCCAAACTCCTTAACCAGACATATAAGGTTCTTTATTACTTGGCTCCTATTTTTTCAGCCTCATGTCCTGTCACTAGCCCCTTGCTCCTCCCCTCTCCCCTTTGACCAACATATAAACATATTTCCAACCCATTCAGACACACAACCTCATCATTCTGTACTTTAGCCATACCAAACTACTTTCAGCTCCCTGATCTAGACAAACTTTTCCTATAGGATGCTGGGCATGTCATCTCTCTGCTTGACACATCTCCTTCATTATCAGTTCTCTCACAAACTGCTGGTCATCCCTTTGACTCAGCTTAGGCATCTCCTACGGGGTCTGAATTCCAATTCTACCATGAACTAGGTGTTCATTCAATCAATAAATACTTATCAAGCACAGCTTGAGCATCCATAATCCAAAGATCTAAAACTTAAAACACTGGCACTCAAATAACTTTGGATTTTGGAGCACTGTGGATTGGGAATTTGGGGATTAGAGATGTTAAACTGGTAAAGTCTATGTAAATATTCTAAAATCTTGAAAAACTCCAAAACCTGAAATACTTCTGCTCCCAAACATTTGGGATAAGGTATACTTAACCAGTACCTACAATAGGGGGATTAACAGGTATATGACCTTGCACAATTAACCTCTCTAAGCTTCAGTTTCCTAGTCAGCAAGATGAAAGCAACCATACCTGCTTTAAAGGGCTAAACTAAGGATTACATGAAGCAATTCTGTAATCTCTGCTTGTCTCATCTTCCCATCACAAAGACAGACTAGGTTGGGAGCCCCAGGACACACTTTCATAAAACCTTGTAGTTTTCTTTCATTGCACTGAAAGTTGTATTATGTCAGTATTTTGATTATTTTGCATTCTCCAGTGCTCAGCCCAGTGCCTATAATATAGCATGATTCATTAGAGGAATGTTGGTTATCATTTTTTTAATGGCCTGCAAAATATGACTTTCCTTCTAGATTATAAGCTTCAATGATTATAAAGAACTATGTCTTGCATATCCTTACATCCCTACTGACAAATGCAGTAACTTGTATACAGTTGACACCCAATATGTTTGTTGCATGAATAAATGAATGCACTAATTGTGTGATCTTAGTTTTTAATTTTACTCATCTGAAAAACTAAAAACATCAACCTTGTAGTGTTGTTGAGATTAAATAAGATTATGTGGATAAAAGGTATAAATAGACACTTAACAAATTTTAGTCTTCTTCCCTCCCTTTTCTCCTTCCTTCATCTACCCAACCTTTCTTTGTATATCTTGTATCTTTCCCCATTTAGTCTCTTCACTACTACTCAACCCTGGAGAAGACAAATGAGACAGGCTTTCATAAATTTCCAAAGCTAAAGAAATGAACTAGCTAACTCAAAGTCCCTAAATTACATATGTGTGGTATATATATGTATATATAATACATATATATCTGTACATATACATACATTCCACTGACAGTTTCTTTTAAGGTGGCTGCTATTCATTATTTCCCCTCATTCTTTCCAGATATTTTAGAGTAAAAACACAACTAAGTCTCTTTTTGACTTTACCTGGGTAATCCTCAACAAGGTCTGTACCACAAGGGTATTTTGAGGTACTCCAAGCTTCACCATGGCATGAAGACTGAACAACAGTTGGTCATAGTACATTATGTTGGCTTCTTTCATCATTTGTTCACACAACTGGTTAAACACGGGGTGATTAAACATCAGTTGCTTTTCAAAGCGCTGCTGGTCTTCGGACATCCTTTTGGCAATTGTCCACATCGCTGAGAAGTAGTTACTACTAGGAAATGTAGGTGCTTTTGAAAATGAATCTAACACATCACTTAGGGAACTACACTCCTGAGACAGCTTTCTATGGCTGATGGGGGTTGGTTTCATTTCCTTGCTTAGTACATCTTCACTGCAAGCCTCAGGATGAAAGTCCACTTTCTTCAATCCATTATCAGATGTCCCAACAGAGACAAGAGAATGTCTTGAGTCAAAGGACAGTCTTCTAGGACAACATAGACTGTCAACTCTAAAAAGTGACGCAGTGCTTAAGCCTTTTGTTTGAAAGCCACCATCTCCTGATTTTAAAATGAATGCATCCTGAAAGAGGTATCTAATAGATGTGTGCATTCCATTATCAAATTTATTTAACAAAAGGTTTCTTATGTTCCAGTTTGAATGAGAAATTTTTGGTCTGCAAAATCCCAAAGGATATAGTCTCAAAGTTCTGCTTCTTCTAACTAAAATACTGAATTGTCTGAGGTTCCATAAAAAGAACCCTGCTTTATTATTCATTTTGCTATCCACTGAAACACTTTCAGATGGCTTTAAAGTTGTCAATACGAAACAAAAGTCACTTTTACTAATGAAAGATAACACACGCTGTCGTCTTCCTACAGGGGACAAGGTAATGAAAGGAATAAAAATTAAAACTTTTATTTAAATATATGAAATGCATTTAATAGAGCTGGCATGGGAACCTATCGAGCCACTGAAGGTTTACATTAAAACGACAAAACAATTTCACCAAGATAGGCTTCCTCCATTTTTACCACAATGTGTATGCAGTTTGGGATAACCTGTTTAGACGTGCTCGTTGTGTAAATTAGCTAAAAACAAAAGGCACTGTGTTGGAAAAGGACTCCATAAAGCTTCCCCTATAGATGGGATTTTTGTTAGCACCGCCTTGGAGATGTCTTAGTGAAAATAATAACATTGGTGGGTACTATGAAACATGGTTTAGCAACGGCCGAACCCGGACTGTTGAAAATACAGATTTGCTGAGAAGCAGCAGGAAACTTGCTCTTGGGAAGAAGCTACCACCAGAGTCTCACCGGACGCCAAAACCAGAGCTACCGTCCTTCCGCAGCTCAGCCACCTAGCAGGACCCACCACCCTAAACTGCCTAATGTCTGGGCCACTCCTGAAACCTCCCTGCGCAGGACACAAAGCCTAGGTAGTGATCCTGCTAGTAGCTCCTCCTACGCTTGTCCTCCACTCACCTTACAGCAGAACCCCGTGGCTATTCACAGGCGCGGCCATGACAGCGTCGCGGAGAGCTGCACGTATCGCGAGATTCTACGGCTGCCTTTATAGGTCAAAAAGCCTCTGTTCGCGGCAGTTGTCGAAAGAGATGCTCAAGGAGAGAAAAAAGCCTGTCAGCCAAAATTGATATTTTTCTTGGGTGCAGAGGTATAAACTGGGAATAGGCACAGAGTTTATAAAGGTGGTGTGTGATCGTGTGCCGCAAGTGACAAGTCATAACTTTGAACCCCTAACATCTCGTGCTGGGCCAGGGCGCTAACTTCAGAGTGCGCCTGCGCCACTCTTGTCCGCATGGTTGCTAGGAAACCACGACGCCGTGGTCTCTGCCTGTGGGTCTCGACAGATCATGGCTAAATTCGTGATCGCGGGTGAGTAAACCCCGCGTCGGCCCACAAATTCTCAGCTCCTATCACTTTTTTATCAGTACAATAAAAATCAGAAGTTTATATCGTAACAATTTATACTATGATTGTATGTTATAAAAGTATATATAACTATGCTTAATTCCATAATTGTATATATAAACTACATAATTTCTATGCCTTGAAAGAAAATTTGATTAATTTGAGCTGTCTTAGGTAGAGCAGATTGTCCACATTATGCTAAGGCAGAACTTCTGGCAGACTATTTACAGAAGAATCTTCCTGATTTTCGGATATATAAAATTACTCAATGTCCTGACGTTTGGGAGGTAAGAAGTCTTTATATTTAGTTAAACTCACACAAGCATAAAAACTATGCTCTGATTTAATAAAATACTAGCTGGTATATCATATTGGCTTCCAGTAATGAATGCTCATGCACTAATGATATTTACTAGTAAAATTAGCTCCCACTCATCAGTTTCAAGAACCTTACTTGTTTTTTCCTAACACCTAATAGAAAAAGCGAGACCCTAATCAATAAGTGAAATAAGTTTGGTGATTCCACCCCCACCAAGAAACCCAGGTAGCTTATATTGTGCTTATTAACTTTTCATTCTCCTTCATATTTCTGTGACTGTGTTGCTCAACAAACAGATGAAAATATTGGAGAAGGGGTTCTACTGGAAGGTACTCTTGGCAATAACATCCTGAAAAGCAATAAGGGCAGCAGGACTGGGCAAAGGGGGAAGGCAAACTGTGATACAATTGCATTTGAGGGCTCAGATGATCCTACAGGAAACCCATGCTGGGAGAGCTTTTCAGAGGTATCCCAAGTTGATTCATGGTAGCTGCGCTTTTGTACTTCCACATCATCCAGTCACTTGATGTGGGCTACCTCTGGGGAAGAGATGTAACCTTAGATAAGAGGACTCCCTTTGGCTGAGGTCATTCCTTTAGACTCAGCAGTAAGCCATCAGTCTCCAATGCACCTGGTGACTGAGGGCCTGAGTGCATAGGTTAGGAAGGGAGAATCTGGACTATACATGACAGCATCTGCCACAGTCCACCTGTGCACCTTTGGATCCATGTGTTCCATACAATAATTTCACACCATCTGTTAACAGCTTCTCCAGGGATCCAGCCGGCATCTTTCCCTGGGGAAATTTTACAAGATAAAAGTTAGTCAAAGGAACTATACTCTCCACATCACATAAGATTCAGGGACAGACTCTCTTCTCTCCTGTCCATTATAGATTCCCCATTACCCTCTGCTGGTCTAAGTGACTTGTTGGGTGTGGTGACCTAGGTCTTTGTGCTTAAGGGCTCTGAGCCCTAATCCCTTTTCAGGATGTGACTGCTGTATTTGTCCAACTGTCAAAATTGAGCAGGGTGATACCAAAGATGCTTCTATAGAAAACCTAGATGCTGAATATTCTTTAGTATCTACACTGGGTAATAACAGTCATATATGCTTCTGATGAGCAGGGCCAGTTATCCCTTCCTGGATGGTAAATCCTTTCCTTGCCTGCTGGTATCTTAGCACAGGAGTTCACTGAGACTAAAGGCAGCCACAGCCATTAGATCCTTCCTGTATCCCCTGATATCTTCTCCCACTTTAGGATTTAAAAGCACAAATTACCCCAGTGGGTTCCTGGGAGTGACCTGTAAATTCTACCTCTTGGTTCCTGGATTCAGATATTCTAAAGATTAGGGCAAAACACTACATTGATTCATGGCATATATGACACCCTGAAAGAGATGACCCATCCTTGCAAGGTTTCAGTTTTTTTTCTTTTATTATTCATATGTGCATACAAGGCTTGGGTCATTTCTCCCCCCTCCCTTACCACCCCCTCCCTTACCACCCACTCCGCCCCCTCCCTCTCCCCCCACCCCCTCAATGCCCAGCAGAAACTACTTTGCCCTTATTTCTAATTTTGTTGTAGAGAGAGTATAAGATATAATAGGAAGGAACAAGGGTTTTTGCTGGTTGAGATAAGGATAGCTATACAGGGAGTTGACTCGCATTAATTTCCTGTGCGTGTGTGTTACCTTCTAGGTTAATTATTTTTGATCTAACCTTTTCTCTAGTTCCTGGTCCCCTTTTCTTATTGGCCTCAGTTGCATTTAAGGTATCTGCTTTAGTTTCTCTGCGTTAAGGGCAACAAATGCTAGCTAATTTTTTAGGTGTCTTACCTATCCTCACCCCTCCCTTGTGTGCTCTCGCTTTTATCATGTGCTCAAAGTCCAATCCCCTTGTTGTGTTTGCCCTTGATCTAATGTCCACATATGAGGGAGAACATAGGATTTTTGGTCTTTTGGGCCAGGCTAAGCTCACTCAGAATGATGTTCTCCAATTCCATCCATTTACCAACGAATGATAACATTTTGTTCTTCTTCATGGCTGCATAAAATTCCATTGTGTATAGATACCACATTTTCTTAATCCATTCATCAGTAGTGGGGCATCTTGGCTGTTTCCATAACTTGGCTATTGTGACTAGTGCTGCAATAAGCATGGGTGTGCAGGTGCCTCTGGAGTAACCTGTGTCACAGTCTTTTGGGTATATCCCCAAGAGTGGTATTGCTGGATCAAATGGTAGATCAATGTTTAGCTTTTTAAGTAGCCTCCAAATTTTTTTCCAGAGTGGTTGTACTAGTTTACATTCCCACCAACAGTGTAAGAGGGTTCCTTTTTCCCCGCATCCTCGCCAACACCTGTTGTTGGTGGTGTTGCTGATGATGGCTATTCTAACAGGGGTGATGTGGAATCTTAGTGTGGTTTTAATTTGCATTTCCTTTATTGCTAGAGATGGTGAGCATTTCTTCATGTGTTTTTGGTGATTTGAATTTCTTCTTTTGAGAAAGTTCTGTTTAGTTCACTTGCCCATTTCTTTATTGGTTCATTAGTTTTGGGAGAATTTAGTTTTTTAAGTTCCCTATATATTCTGGTTATCAGTCCTTTGTCTGATGTATAGCTGGCAAATATTTTCTCCCACTCTTTGGGTGTTCTCTTCAGTTTAGAGACCATTTCTTTTGATGAACAGAAGCTTTTTAGTTTTATGAGGTCCCACTTATCTATGTTATCTCTTAGTTGCTGTGCTGCTGGGGTTTCATTGAGAAAGTTCTTACCTATACCTACTAACTCCAGAGTATTTCCTACTTTTTCCTGTACCAACTTAAGAGTTTGGGGTCTGATATTAAGATCCTTGATCCATTTTGAGTTAATCTTGGTATAGGGTGATATACATGGATCTAGTTTCAGTTTTTTGCAGACTGCTAACCAGTTTTCCCAGCAGTTTTTGTTGAAGAGGCTGCTATTTCTCCATCGTATATTTTTAGCTCCTTTGTCAAAGACAAGTTGGTTATAGTTTTGTGGCTTCATATCTGGGTCCTCTATTCTGTTCCACTGGTCTTCATGTCTGTTTTTGTGCCAGTACCATGCTGTTTTTATTGCTACTGCTTTGTAATATAGTTTGAAGTCAGGTATTGTGATACCTCCTGCATTGTTCTTTTGACTGAGTATTGCCTTGGCTATTCGTGGCTTCCTGTGTTTCCATATAAATTTCATGGTAGATTTTTCGATCTCTTTAATGAAAATCATTGGAATTTTTATAGGAATTGCATTAAACATGTAGATTACTTTTGGGAATATTGACATTTTTACTATGTTGATTCTACCAATCCATGAGCATGGGAGATCTCTCCACTTTCTATAGTCTTCCTCAATCTCTTTCTTCAGAAGTGTATAGTTTTCCTTGTAGAGGTCTTTCACATCTTTTGTTAGGTTTACACCTAGGTATTTGATTTTTTTTGAGGCTATTGTAAATGGAATTGTTTTCATACATTCTTTTTCAGTTTGCTCATTGTTAGTGTATAGAAATGCTAATGATTTTTCTATGTTGATTTTATATCCTGCTACCTTGCTGTAGCTATTGATGATGTCTAGAAGCTTCTGAGTAGAATTTTTTGGGTCTTTAAGGTATAGGATCATGTCATCTGCAAATAGGGATATTTTGACAGCTTCTTTACCTATTTGTATTCCTTTTATTCCTTCTTCTTGCCTAATTGCTCTGGCTAGGAATTCCAGTACTATGTTGAATAGGAGTGGAGATAGTGGGCATCCTTGTCTGGTTCCTGATTTTAGAGGGCTGGTTTCAGTTTTTCTCCCGTTCAGTATAATGCTGGCTGTAGGTTTGTCATATATAGCTTTTATAATGTTGAGGTACTTTCCTTCTATTCCTAGTTTTCTTAGAGCTTTTATCATGAAATGGTGTTGGATCTTATCAAAGGCTTTTTCTGCATCTATTGAGATGATCAAGTGGTTTTTGTCTTTGTTTCTGTTAATGTGGTTTATTACGATTATTAATTTTCGTATGTTGAACCACCCCTGCATCCCTGGGATGAAGCCTATTGGTCGTGGTGAATGGTCTTTTTGATGTGTTGTTGAATTCGGTTTGCCATTATTTTCTTGAGGATTTTTGCATCAATGTTCATTAAGGAGATCGGCCTATAGTTCTCCTTTTTGGAGGTGTCTTTGCCTGGTTTTGGGATAAGTGTAATACTGGCTTCATAAAATGTGTTTGGCAGTTTTCCTTCCCTTTCTATTTTGTGGAACAGTTTAAGGAGGGTTGGTATCAGTTCTTCTTTAAAGGTCTGATAGAATTCAGCAGAGAATCCATCAGGTCCTGGACTTTTCTTTTTGGGGAGACTCTTGATTGCTGCTTCAATTTCATTTTGTGTTATAGATCTATTCAAGTGATTAATTTCCTCTTGGTTCAGTTTTGGATGCTCATATGTATCTAGAAATCTGTCCATTTCTTTAAGATTTTCAAATTTATTTGAATATAGGTTCTTGAAGAAGTCTCTGATGATTTCCTGGACTTCCATGGTGTTTGTTATTATCTCCCCTTTTGCATTTCTGATTCTACTAATTTGGGTTTTTTCTCTCCTCCTTTTAGTCAGGTTTGCCAGGGTCTGTCGATCTTCAGTCCTTCCTTATGAGCTGGTTACATAACATCTATCTCTTCAGTGAGCCCACTGTGCGTGCCACTATCTATTATCTTATCCACCGGATTAGTTAGTTCTTCTTTCATAAGAGATGCTCTCTGGGGTGGAGGCACTGTCCCCTCCCAGCTTCATTACTTCCAGATTTTATCATTCCCATTACCAGGGAGCAGAGCTCTGTAACAGTGTGCCCTTTAACAGCCCTGGCCTGGAATCGACACAGTGGTTTTCTCAGTAACACTTGGACCCTCTCTGCAATGCATCCAGGGCTTTAATGTAGTGTCACTGAGGCCCTTTCAGAGAACATGACTGATTAGTAGGATTTGTAGTCTCCCAAACTACCGTGTCCACTAGCCTGTTGATCCCTTCTTCCACTGACATCCATCACAGTTCTGGCATTTTAATTTTAATTTTATTTGAGTCATCACTTTTTCCAAGTTTCCAAGAGTCTGTCTAGCAACACATTATCATTATCTCCTGAAAGTCCACTCTTGATTTAGCATTACAAGAGTGCAGTCCTAAACATATTCATCCAGCTGCTGCAGAAACATCAACGTATTCTGCTTGGTGCTGAAGGTCCTTTGGAATAGAGCCCCTTTCCTTCTTGGGCCTAGTGGTCCACTGGCCAGGCTATGCTATAATTTGAATCCTCATACTGTTTGCTTTCAGATGGAATACTGATCTTCAGCATCAACAAGAGGAATTAGTTCTCAAGATTTACTTGTAAGGTAGCCTCATTACATGTGTCTCCAATAATGAGATAGCTTTAAACTGCTGCTCTATATTTTGTGGACAAGAATGTAGCTTCCTGTGTCTACTCAGAGCTCATCATTGGAAGGCCTGGTCTACCCAAACCATATAATGATAAATTTTTTTCCAATAAATGTTATCAGAAACCCCCAAATAACATTTAGCTCATTAATTCAGTATGAACCATGCCCACAGATTTGAAAATACCAAAATTTATGTGACCCTAAAATCAGAAATATCTCATATATAAGAATAAGAGAAAAAAGTCTTTTTAAAAATCAGTCCAATAAGAATACCTGAGCTTTTTTTCAGTTAAACACTTATACCTCATGTCTTCTTAGCAAAAACAGTAACATTCATTACCTGTTTTTGGTCAGTGAATTTGGAGAATATCATTTCTTATTTACTAACTTTTAACTTAAATCTTCACTGTTTTCTGTGTTTACATTTTACTGTTTAAGGTTATATTATTATATACATATATATTATATTACATGTACACAGTGGCATTAAAAACAAGCTGGTATTTTGGTGTTTATTCTATGGTATTAAGTTGAATTCTCAGGCAGATTTAACACACTATTCTTCTTGGAGTACCATTCAATAGGAGTGGCTTGAAAATGTGTGTGAAGAGAATAAATGGAATCACAAAAATTCCCCCATCATCTGGAGAGAGCTGCTGGATCGTGGAGGAAAGGGTTTGCTTCTGGGAGGATATAATGAGTTCCTGGAGCATGTCCAGGTACGTGAATTAAGTTGATTTATCTGTTCAGAAAGTTGTTACTCTCTAACATTAGGCTGTGTTTCAAAAGTTTTGCTTTCTGAGACTTTCTCTCATCCCTCTTTCTAGTCTGTTTTGACTGAGACTTTCTCTCATCCCTCTTTCTAGTCTGTTTTGACTTTGAGCAAAGACTGTCCATGATCGCTGTTGTTGGGTAATGATGTGTTCTCTGACTTTTCTTCCCAAATATTTAGCTTTACTATGGTGTCACCTCTAGCATGACAACTGAGATGATGATGATAATTGCTCAAGAGAACCTGGAGGCACACCTAGAAAAAAAGCAGGAGAAAGAAAACCTGAAAGGCCTAATCAGCCCCTTACAGATCTGGATCACCAGGTGGGACCACCAAAGCCCAGGAGTTAAAAGACTGGGTTTTTATTCTAAGAAAGGAGAATGAGATGGTATTAATTCTATGATGGAAGAAGACCTGAGTATCAGGTTTGAGATGTGTGTATATGTACTTACATACCAGGGCACATGGTTGTAAATTCATACTTGTGTATGTGTGCATCCTACAATATAACTCCATGTATGAGTTTTAGGTTTTGTGCATGCACTCACACACACACACACACACACACACACACAAACTGAATCTGAAAGCAACTTTCCAGCATTCCTGCTTTGTCAAGTTCTGTCTCTGGCACTTGCCCTCTCTGTGGCCACTGTCCTCTCCCTCCTTCCTGCTTACCAGTTCTTCTTGGCTCTTCCTCATGTGCTTGCTCACTCATTTAAACTCCCCTCCCCTCACCCCGCTCCTTCTTTTCTCCAAGAGTTTGCACCTAGTTGATCCCAGACTAGGACACATGTAATCTTTGTTATCACTTTCTCTCTTTTAGTCCCTGCACTCATCTCTCTTTGTCTTTCATCCTCTCTCCCTCCCTCTCGTTTTTCTCCACCCCCTCAGTCCATCTCTCACACTGTCCTCACTACATGTATGTACCCTAATATACAGACTTGTTTTAAAAACTATTTGTCATTATGAAATATTACAAATACAGAAAAGAACTGAGAACTATACAATAAATATGTAACCCTATCACCCAGATTTAATAAATACCATATCTTCAATGGATTAAAGGAGCTAGGTACTATGGGAATCCCCAATGTATGCCTCCCCCAGTCCACCATGAGTCCCAGAAATTCTCAGCTCCCCATAGTTGATTATCACAGAATGGAAGGGCAGATTCTTGTTGTATGTGGTTGTAGACATACCATGTACAGCCTATATCCAGCCTTGCTATCTTTGTAAGGGATTTTCTTTGGGAAAACTTGGGAAAAAAAAAAAAACAGTCCGTTCCAAAAAAATGTTATTCCTTTGTACATTAGAGTACAAAAGAGAATTATGGCAAAGTGAAACATACATCTTAACGTTTTCAAGAGGAAATGTAAACATGTAATTAGAATAATGTGGTATAGTTGTTTGAAATTTTGTTTTCTGCATATGGGGAATTCTATTGTTCAAAAAAAATCTTAATATACAGGTGCATTTCTTATTTTGAGATTCTTTGCAGATGCTCAAAGCAAGAGGTGAGTAGTGAGAATTTTTTTTGTTCCACTTCTGATTTCTAGCCTTTAAAATATCAGTGCAGCTGCGTGAATGCTTATTTAAAATGTTAAATCATCCCATTAATGCACATGCAGAAATACCTATTAGCGCAAATGCTTGATGGGACAAAGGATCTAACCATTCACAATTTAACTCTGCATTTTCACCAGCGCAGCCTCCCCTGCCTGCTACAACCTAATCCCCATACTGACGAGCGGCCAGGTGTTTGGCTTGCACACAGAAATCAGCCTGACTCTGTTTGACCAAGAGGAGGTGGAAAAATCCCTGCAAGGCCTGGTGCTTGAGACCGAGGACCTGGCGTCGCCGGTCCTGCGCAGTGTGTCCTTCTGCACCAAAGTGGAGGAGGCCTTCCGCCAGGCCGACGTGATCATCGTGCTGGAGGACAGCATGGAGGAGGAGGTGCACACGCTGGAAGACTGCCTGCGAAGCAGGGTGCCGCTGTGTCGGCTCTACGGGTACCTGATGGAGAAAAACGCCCACGAGTCGGTCAGGGTCGTCGTGGGAGGGAAAACCTTCGTGAACCTCAAGGCGGTTTTGCTCATGCGGTATGCCCCCGGCATCGCGCGCAACATCATCGCTGTGGCGCTCGGGGTGGAGGGCGAGGCGAAAGCTGCAGTGGCCAGAAAGCTGAAAACAGCCCCCTCGTGTGAGTGAACCCCTGCTGCCCTCCTGTCTGTTGTTAAACTGCGATTTCTGCAGCCAAGAAGGCTGCGTACTCCAGCGTCATTCTGGATATGTGGGGTGTCCTCCCTCCTGGGGGGGACACCCCCAGACCCCATGGTGCTGGCTCTACCTACCCTCTTTTCTCCATGCACATGTACTGTGATAAAGTTTAATTCATAAAGTAGGAACGGTAACAGCTTAAGAATGATGGCTAATAATAAACTATTCAATTATAACAATATACCCTCATAAAAGTTACCTAAAACTTATGAATGGGTTATATCTGGAATTTTCCATTTAATATTATTTTCAGACTGTGGTTTTAACAGAAGGCAACTGAAGCCATGGAAAGGAAAACGTTGGATAAGGGGGGACAATTGTGTTATGCACACAATTTTACCATCTTTTCCAACTGATTTTGTCTGTCGTTATAAAAATTAACAAATATTTAATGGGGCTTGAACTCATAGCCTGGCACTTAAGGTGCTCCACCACTTAAGCCACACTCCCAGACCTTTTTTATTTAAATTTTCAGACAGAGTCTCATGCTTTTGCCTCAGCTGGCCTCAGACCAGGACCCTCCTGCTTCTGCCTTCCAAGTAGTTGGAGTACAACCACACTCCACCAAAAAAATTAATGCAATAAGATCTATATCAGTCAAGTCATAATTTGAAACCTAATAATATTCCATTTTTCCACAATAATAGTCAATTAACATGGTCAGTGTTGTTTTAAAAAATTAGAGCTGTGTTAAAATGGTTTCACCCCCCCTTCCCATCCATGTAACCTTGAGCAAAATTGCTGTGCCTCAGTTTACTCATCTGTAAAATGAGGATATTAGCAGCACCTCCCTCCTAGAATCGATGTGAGGCTGCAATGAAATAACATTTCTAAAATGCTTAGAAGAGCACCTGGCACGTAGTAACCTGTGCAAGGTTGGAAAGTTATCAGTAGGTTTATGGCATCTGGTCAGTTCCTATTAATCTTTGAACCAGTAGATAATCAGCACCATGTGAAAATGAGACCATATCAGAAAAATGGATGTTGTTTGACACACTTTAGCTCTTTTTGCCCTTAGATGGAGCAGGTATAATAGCATCCATTGAAATGGAAGGAGGTGCAACGCTGTCTCTCAAGCAAAACTGAGAAGACACTTGTGAAATGTGTCTGCTCAGAATACTCCAAATCTGAGCAATAAGGACTTCGATTTCTTTACAAGGAAGTCCCAGGAAGCATAACTTCTGGTATTCTTGCATACCTATCCTTACCCCTAAGGTCAGTGGAAAATTCAACAAAATCATTGGTACAATTGATCAGTAGGAAATGAAACATATTCTATTCATTTTATTTCTGTCACCAAATTTATAGCTATGTATGTAGACACTGACTTATCACAGTGATGAACAGCGTCAAGAAGAAGCAGTGATACAAAACTTAAAACAAGATATGTGTGGTGGGTGATAATAGAGGACTTCCAACCAGACAACCACTCTCTTGTGGTTCTGCTGTGACATCAGTCTCCACTCTGCTCTATCACAGTAAATAAGCATGTAAGGAACAAGAAAATAATAGAGGGAAATTAGGAAAAGGAAGGACACACATTAGATGGACAACTGTCAAAGCAGAATTGTCAATGGAACAACAAGGAGAAAACCAGCAGCTACAAAAGCAGAGTTAACCACAGTATGATAGAGAACAGGAAATCAGCAGGATCATGCCGGATGCTAAGAGGATAGCAAACCTTTTCAGGAAAGCAAGGCTTACTTGGGACTCCTTATGCTTCAAGTGGCAGAAAGTTGACTCAAAATGGTAATTTTTTTAGGGAACTTACAGGGGTTGTTCTTATTTCAGGCAGAGCTGGATGCTGGAGCTCCAATGATGACATCAGACTGACTTGTCCCTTTTAGCTCATCCTTCCATGTTCATTTTATTCTCAACTAGGCTCCAAGGAAAGGCAAAATGGCCACTGGCATCCCTGGCTCCACTGCTCATACCTCACCTACCCAATCTATGGGCTTTCTTTCCCACTTGTATGTGAAAAAGGAGTACAGACTCCTTGGCTAGCCTTGGGATCAATTACTGTGGTCAGAAGGGTAGAGTCTGGGCCTCATGCCTGGTTGCTGGACTTACAGTGTAGGAACAACCCCAGCCAAACTGTATGGACTGATATTGGAGAAAGGGTAGCTATTTAAAAAAAAACAGGATGCTGTTGAAGAAAAAAAGAATGGAGAGGAGATGCTGAGAGGAAAAAAAAAACAGTAGAAGTTCACTAATTTTCTGTGGCACAATTAAGGGTATTGAAAGCTATAAAGGGCCTCAAAGTTGGAAAGAAAATGAGATTTGGTATGATTAAAAGATTTCTTTAGACTCCAGGAAAAAACTCTACCATATGCTTACCTGGGGCTGGAGAACTATTTCCCCTATGTGGGTCCCATGAACTCCAACCCCCAACTACCACCTTCCCTTCACTCCTACAACACACAGCTAATGTGGGCAACCCAAATACACATCACTCCTGGCAACTGGGTGATGAAGGGAGAACTGCTGTTCCTATTTCATGAGCCATGTTGAGGGAGAGAATGGTTGAGAACAAGGTAGACATTGATGACTGTCTGCCCAAGATACATTCCCGTCCTCCTCTCTCCCCTAGTTTGTTTCTTTTTTTAATTCTTTTTTTCACATGTGCTTACATTGTTTGGGTCATTTCTGCCCCCTGCTCCCCTGCTCCCACCCTCTCACCCCAACCCCCCTCACTTCCAGGCAGAACCTTTTCTGCCCTTTTCTCTAATTTTATTGAAAAGAAAACAGAAGCATAATAAGAAAGACAAAGCATTTTTGCTAGTTGAGTTAAGGATAGCTATACAGAGAGATTCCTAGCATTGCTTCCATGCACATATGTGTTATAACCCTGGTTGATTCATCTCTAACTGATCTTTACACTGGTTCCTAACTCCCTTCTCATGTTGACCTCTGTCACTTTAAGGTTTATGTATTAGTTCCTCTGGAGTGGGGACATCAAATACTACCATGTTTTGGGTTTTGTATCTATTCCCATAATTCCCGTATGTGCTTTCCCCTTATCATGTGACCCAAGTCTAACCACATTGCTGCATTTGCCCTAGATCTAAAGTCCGCATATGAGGGAGAACATAACAATTTTTGCTCTTCTTAGCCTGGCTAACCTCGCTCAGAATGATGTCCTCCAGTTCCATCTATTTACTTGCGAGAGATAAGATTTCATTCTTCTTCATGACTGAGTAAAATTCCATTGTGTATAAATACACATTTTCTTGATCCATCAGTAGTGGGGCATCTTGGTTGTTTCCATAACTTGGCTATTGTGAATAGTGCTGCAATAAATATGGGTGTGCAGGTGCCTTTGGAGTAACCTGTGTCGCATTCCTTTGGGTATATCCCCAGGAGTGGGATTGCTGGATCATATGGCAGATCTATGTTTAGATTTTTAAGAAGCCTCCAAATTTTTTTCCAGAGTGGTTGCACTACCTTACATTCCCACCAGCAGTGTATGAGGGTTCCTTAGTTTGTAAGTAAATAAAATTACTTGTTTGCACTTTGCATACACGATTCCTAGAAAATCTACAATTGTAGAATCATTAAATATCAACCCCGATTTCTCTCTAACCCATATGTTCTGATTTTTCTAAGCAAATACTATACCATTGTATAATAGTTGCTTCCTCACTCATATCCTCCACCCCCAAATGTTGTAAGGTTTGGAGATGATCTGTTTTCTTCTAAACCTAGTACCTGGAAATCCCTCCCACATAGAATATAATCACTCATTTTGCTGGAGATGAATCTCCACCCAGAAAATTAAATCATTTGCCTGAATCTCCACTTCAGCTATTTTATTCCAGAATCCAAGGTCCCTTGTCAAAATCAAAGTATGTAAAAAGTCCTCTCTCCCACCCTCTCTCTCTCTAAATGGCAAACAGAATAATGAAGATAAGATCAACCTCAGTGATATAATTTTCAGTAGCAATTTCTTTCAGGGAATATTTCAGTATTCCTTGAACTTACTCAGATACCCACTATTCATAAGGCAACATTAGGAGTTGCCAAACCCTGGTGGTAAAAGAGGTGATCAACATCTTTTGAACTGTTTTAAGGAACATAAACTTTGATTCATAGTAGAGTAAATAGGCCAGTCATAAACACACAACAAACAGAAAGTGGCTCCAGGTAATTTTTTACAATAATGTACTTCATTATGATTATTGTTTATTTCTCTTCACAGGCATCAAAGATGTTATAATTTGGGGTAATATCAGTGGAAATAACTATGTTGATCTGAGGAAAGCAAGGGTTTATAGATACGAGAGTGCCATTTGGGGACCTCCTCATTTTTCCCGCCCTGTTTTAGACTTGATTTTTGACAGGTACTGTATATTTCTAAGAGAAGTAGTGCACTAACAACTTTATTTAATGTATAATACTTGTTATCTTTTGAATCATGTTATAAATCTTTGCATGAAAATTACTTGCATTGGCTACACTCACATTTGCTCATGCTTTCAATTGAAAAAACAGAAAATTCCACAGAATAGTAGCTAGTCAATCCCCAACCTAATTTATTTTATTTTTAAATTATGAATTTTTTATTTCCGATTATTCTTAAAGTAGTTCATATATTCTATGAAATTGTTCTCTAAAACAAATATCCATAAAGGGAACTTATTTAATATAAAGACATATATATCCAAGTTGAAATTAGTCAAAACATTTCAAGAAACAAGAGGTAAGATGATGATCAGGCCAGGCCAGGCTGGGTCTGTGTCCTAAGAGAGGCAGAACTGAATGGTAGTGAGGCACCCAGCAATGTGCCAGCAGCAAGCCACCTGGGTCAGAGTTCACACTTAGCCACTTACTAGCAATGTAGCTTTAGAGAAGTTATGAAGTTATATAACCTCTTTGTGCCTTGGTTTCCCCATTGTCAGAATGGAAATGGTAACATTGTGTGGTCCATATAGGGTCATTGGAAAGATGAAATGGATTAATCCAGTTAATCACAGCAAACACTAGCATTATGAAGAGGCAAAGGACAAGAAATAGGCAGGAGTTCCTATTCTAAACTTTTCTAAACTCTGCAGCACTTCCCAGTGGTAGCATTTCTTTTCCATTGTCCCTAATTTTCCTTCCCTCCTCACACCATAGGAACTTCATCCATGCCTAAGAATTATGTGTCCCAGGTTGACCTGCTAGAACTTGATTCCTTTGCATTTGCTGTCTGCACAGGGCCAGTGTCACATGGAACTATATCATGTGCTAACACATTAGCAGGGCACTTCAGCAGGACTCATCCCTGAACTTAGACTTCAGACCATAAAGACATAATTACTTCCTCGAATCTCAATGTGAATGATTCATTGTTTTATGAAAATATTTTACTTTACATGAATGATTCCACTGGTTCCAAAAAAAATCTATATAGAATAAATTCTTTGTGATGAAAGTAATTGTTCCAGAAGTCTTTGACTGCTTTTCTGTGCTCCATATTTACATTGTCATGTTTTAGTTGGAAATTTGGGGACTCCTTTCTGCTATGTCGCATTATTTTTCCATCAACTTTTTACAGGCATTGGAGACACTTGAAGAAAAGCCCCCACAAAATTGTATTTCCACCTGGACTATGGATATGGTTCCTCTACTCCAGTGACCCAGGGAACTTCCCTTTTCATTTCCATTCTTCACTTTGTTGTATAATCATTTCTTTCTCTCCTTGCAGTGACTGGTTAAAAAGAGAATTTGTGGTGACTCTTAAAAACTTGACTGACACTGGGCAACAATTTGGAGGCATTTTGGCTGCACACAGCATAACCACTACACTAAAATATTGGTACCATGGCTCACCGCCCGGGGAGATTGTGTCCTTAGGAGTGTTGAGTGAAGGTAAATCTGAGCTTTTTATATCATGTAATATTAAAAAAAAAACCTCTGTCTGGATCCTAGCATAGTTTATAAGCTGTATGGATGTTTATAGTGTTATAATACATACATGCACTCATCCATTCAGTTATTCATTCAAAAATTCAGTCATGTTTTTTATGAATCACTAGAAACACACACAGAAGTTAGACTTAGCCTCTGCCTTCCAGAAACCTACAGTGAAGGAGAGTCAGATACATAAATAAAACACCCCCATGAAATTTTTGCCACTATACCCAGCCAAGAAGGAGAAAGCAAGGTCAAGATTACATAGGGAGCAATAAGAATCAGGTCAGGCTTCATAAAGAGAAGACACTATGGAAAGCCTTAAAGTCTGCATGGAAGTGCTGACATGGAAGACAAGTGAAAGAACAGTGGGCAGTGGGAGCAAAGACACAAAGGCAGAATAAAAAGGGCACAAGAAGACCCAGAACTTAGGGGACCAGTCAGCACTGGGAATGTCTGTATCAGCAAATACTGCATAGAAATTGTGACAGTCTTAATCGTTCTCGAAAAAACAGGAAAGAGAAGGGCTCATCTCTGCCCTTTGTGTTTTGAGGTCTTTCAGCAAGTTTATACACTCCCTCTGCTTCAGGCCTGGGCCTTTCTGCTACATTCTAACCTGCAAAACAAGGCCACATGAATGTTGTGCTGTCACTCAACCCAACACACAGCTAGCTGAAGCTACTGGCTGCCTTTCCAATCTAACCCATCTCTTGCGTCTTGTTGTTAGCTGAACCACCATCTTTCCCCCATGTGACAGCAGTACCACTCTAGGACATCTCCCCAAATCTCCCATGTCAGAATTCATCTGTCTCTTTTCTATACTCACATAGCATTTTGTTCCACTATCAGGGAACATATTACAGTTCGCTGTTTTAGGTGCATATGTCCCCTTCACTATAGTGCGTATACTCATGGCAGGGGTTTTTGTCTGATTCATCTTTCTACACCTTCAGGGAAGGAGCATGTTATATTATGAATGTCATTCAAAAATAAAGAATGTAATACTAGAAGTGGGGAAGGAGAAAAATGATCATTATTTCTCTCCCTGAAACCATACCAATTAAGTAAACCCTCATATATTCTCTACTCCTATGGCAAGTTCTTCACAGATAAAAGACATAGAATGAACGAAGAACCTAGGAGGCCCTCTAAGGAAAAGTCTCTTAGATCGTGGTTTTTTAATATCCTGTTTTCCCCCTTAGTGACAACATGTTTTGGCATCTGAAATAAGGAATAATTTTCTTATTTGATTGAGACACCAGAAAAGGGGGAATATTTTTATCTGAATGGTGCTTGACTGCTAACAAATAGTGTCAGTCTTTTTAGTTGGAGCACATCCAAATGGAGAACTGAAAGCAATAAGGATATAATCAATTTTTTTTTTGGCAATACTGGGGTCTGAACTAGGCCTCATGCTTGCTTAGCAAGTGCTGTACCACTTGAGCTGCGCCTCCAGCCTGGAAATAAGTTTCCTGCTTGCTTTCCTTCTCTGCCCCATCCTGTATACCCTGGCAATATGGCTGCCACAGTAGCTGAAAGAGTGGAAGGCCAGATTGGAAAAATGACTTGGACTTATTGTTTATATAGGGGTCACAGAAAACTATGGGAAACAGACATAGGGAATGCAGACGAGGTTTGGAAAAGAAAGACTGCATTCACCACTGGGTATGAGAGAAGTAGAGAAGGGAGTCTTGTCAGAACTTGGGCAGATGCTCAGCCAGTACTTCTAGAGTGAGTGCTTCAGGTCTCCCTGGGATGGAATTCTCGGAAATTTAGTTCCATCATTGCCATTAAAATTGTGAACTATGTGTGTTCTTTTCTATAATCCTTATTGGGAAAGATTTATTTTTCTGAATTTGCTTGTTTTGTGTTTGCTCACTGCAGGCCAGTTTGGTATCCCTGAAGGGATTGTCTTTTCTATGCCTGTGAAATTTGAGAATGGAACTTGGGTGGTTCTTACAGATCTAAAAGACATTGAAATAAGTGAACAAATAATGGCCAGAATGACAAGTGATCTAATTCAGGTAATGTCAGAGTACATACAAGGAAGTTGACTTTGATAATGATCTTAAATTGATTCTGCTAGCCCATGGCATACGTTGGTTTTCTCTGTATTCAACTTATGTCTTGTTCCTAAAAATAATAAGAATAAAAATTTAAAGGAATCAGCAGAACACTACTCTTTTGGTTTTATAATTTCTGATATGTTAAAAATATTCGTTTTTATTAAAGTCAAGAATCAAAGCATTTTTCTATTAAAATAATTAAGTTAGTAGCATTAATCATTTAATCCTCTAATTATAAAATGTTTTAACAGGAGAAACTTGTCGCACTTGGAGATGTGTTAACTTTTCAGCCATACCAATCAGGTAATCTCTTAGATATGATATTTTATTGGGCTTCTATTAAAAGTATGAAATATTCATTATAACTAAATCACTATTAATATAGATTAATCCACATTTTAATATTTTTAACTAAATTGTTCATAAATAAACTATCCAGTTCAGTGTGTCTTTTGAAATAAAACATAATAAGAATGCTGCTGGGCACCAGAGGCTCACACCTGTAATCCTAGATACTCAGGAGACAGAGATCAGGAGGATCACGGTTCAAAGCCAGCCAGAGCAAATAATTCATTAGATCCTATCTCGAAAATACCTAACAAAAAAAGAGCTAGTGGGGTGGTTCCAGGTGTAGATCCTAACACCAAGTCCTGGTACTGCAAAACAAACAAACAAACAACAACAAAAAAGAATGTTAAAGAAATCATATCTTACAAACAGTATGACCTTATAAATTTTGTTTATATCCAACTTTCAGTAGGGCCATGTTCCCCTGAAGGCTCTAGGGAAGAAACCTTCCTTGCCTCTTGTAGCTTCTAGTAGCAATGCTAGCATTCTTGGCTTCAAACTACACCAATTCAGTCTCTGCCCTCCTTTACATGTCTGTCTTCCCCCTGTGTATCTGTGTTTCCAAATCGCTCACTCTCCCTATAAGAAAATCTGTCATTGCATTTAGAACTCACCTTCATCCAATATCACCCTGTCTTAAATTGATTATATCTGCTAGACTCTATTTCCAAATAAGGTCACAATCACTGGTATCAGGAGTTAGGACTGCAATGTATCTATATGGTAACAAACCCACAATACCATATTTACTTTCACACAACTTTATTTAAAATTCAATAAATTTCATAAGTTTATTTTTCTCATTGCCATTTTCTCTCATCATAAATTAATTAAGGTAGTCCTGGCATCTTTCTTTCATTCTTTACCTTGAAGAAAATCCCAAGTTAAAGATGAAAATAAACATGTAGAAATAAATTCACTTATGCAAGCAGCTTTAATTAAATATCTTTTGGAGCCCAACATTCATTCTTTCCACTAATATTTATGGAATTCCAACAATAAGCCAGTGCTAAGAACTGGAAATACAGGGATGTATTAGTTACTTTTGTGTAGGTGTGTCCCTGCAAACTGAGAGAACAACTTAAAGGAGGAAGAATTTATTTTACTCATGGTTTCAGAGGGTTTAGTCCATGGTTACTTGGCCCATGTGGTTGGGCAGTGCCTCATGGGGTTAGCCTAAGATTTTTCATCTGATGGTGGCCAGGAAGCAGAGAAAGAGGAAAGACCCAGGACCAAGGATAACCTTCAAAGGCATGACCCAAGTGACCCACTTCCTCCAGCCAAGGCCCACCTCCTAAAGATTTCAGAACCTCCCAAGATAGCACCACCAACATAAGTCTGGGAGGGATATTTCATATTTAAACAATAACAAGGGGTCAGTAAGATAGACCTGATCTTGCTCTCTTGGAACCTGCAGTCCATCAAGGGGCCACACATACAAATGACTGCTTTATGATGCAGTCAGAACTGTGTAGAGAAGTATAGGGTGCTATGCTGTCAGAACTTATGCCCAGGGATAGAATTGAAGAACCTGAGGTGGTAAAGCTTGTTTGGAAAAACCACAAAAGCTTATGCGGGTGAATCCTAAAAAGATGGAGCTAAAAAACAGACCCTTGAGGAATAGACGTGGGAACTATTGGAAGACTTCTGGATGAAGAATCACTGTGCCAGGAGCAGCCAACAGAAGAACATGAGAGAAGGGAAGTGAGAGAGATAGGGTGAGTCCTGGAAAGTCCCGGAAAGCTGATCAGGTATGTGACTGGTTTGTAAAGCATACTGGAATAAGGCAAGACTACTTTCAGAAAGACTAGTATTAAGAAGGTAGCACAATGACATGAGGAAGAGATTATTACGGCCAAGATTAGAGGCAATGGAAATTTGAGATAATTACATTTACATGATGCAATGAACTATTCAGACCTGGTGATAGTTTGGCTGTGGAGATTCTCAGAAGACAATCTGCTTCTTCAGATTGAGCAACTGGATAGATTTACTGATGGGGGAATGGTGAAAGAATATCACCATTATTCAAAAGAGAGAATATGAGAATGTGGGGGGTGTTGTGTGGAGAGGGTGTGTATATGGCATGTGTGTTGGTGGGACAGGACAAGAAGAGGCATGGTACCAGAGTAAATGAAGTATGAGCTTAGCTTCTTTCACTCTAATTCTGAAATACTTGTGGGAGGTCTAGAGTGAAAATATCAAGTAGAGAGAGAACTATATACTTTCTAGAGCTCAAAATAATCTAGACTACAATTGTCAAACTGGGAGTTGTTGCCTCATAAATACCAGTGAAATCATGAGCATGATTGTGATCATCTAGAGCGTGAAAGGAGAAAGTCCAGAGGAACCTAGCCTGTAATGGTTTAGTAAAACAGGAGCAGCTGACAGAGGAGCATAAGATAGAAATACAATGAGACCCTGAAATGTGATGTCATGGGAGACCTAAAGCCAGAGAGTGTTTCAAGAATAAGATCTATACTTTCAGATGCTGCTGGAGAGTTCAAAATGAAATGAGACCAAATTGTGCACTGGTGGCTCATGCCTGTAATCCTAACTACTCAGGAGGCAGAGATTAGGGGAATTGTGGTTCAAGGCCAGCCTGGACAGATAGTTTGCAAGACCCTATCTATCTCAAAAATACCCAACACATTAAAAAAAAGGACTGGTAAAGTGACCCTGAGTTCAAACCCCAGTACTGTCAAAAAAATTTAAATAAATGAAAAATAAAATGAGACCTAAAAGTACCCAGTGGATGTATGACATAGTATGACATGCCTGTAAAACTTTGGTGAAGCAATGTTGTGGAATAGAGAGGTTATGAAATGAAATGAGGGTAGAAAGAAGGGACTCTTGACTTAGAAGCCTCCTTCTTACTACAGAGCACATGTGCTTAGAACTGTGGGGAGAGGGTATGCTGGGGGCCAGGAGAGCAATGAGAAGGGCCCCATCACAACTTTGAAAGGCTTTCTGAAGGAGATGAAAACCAAGCTGAGTTGTGAGAAGAAACAAGTCTCAAGCTAGATGGGTAGTGAATGGAAGGGCGTGTCCATTCAGAGGGCAACATGTACAAAGGCAAAGAAGTAAGAGTGAACTTTCAGAGAACTGCCAACTCATTGTATCTGGAAAATGGAGTTTGAGGTGAGGAATGTCAGACACCTTGTTTAAATCAAAGAGGCTAATAAAAATTTTAAAAATAATAATAAAATAAACCAGTGGGAGATTTGAGGCAAGAGGAGGACAGAAACAGATTATAAGGTTAGAATGATCACTCTGTAACGGGAAAAATGAATTGAAGGAGGAGAGACAAGAAGAAAGACCAGTTGTATTGAAAGTAGAGAAATGATGAGAGTCCAAGCCAAGCCATGGCCAACAGTGTGTAGATACAAAAGGAGCTAGATTTGAAAGAGATAAGACTGGCAGAGAACACAGTCTGGGAAAGAGGACAAGAGCGCGCTCAAGGGAATCAAGAATGCACCCAGTATTTTCGACTTTGGAACATAGGGTGGTGTCATTCCCTAAGAGCAGAACTCCTCCAAGAGTATAGCACAATTAATCCCAACCCCTGGGAACATGTCTAGGGCAGCTGGATTCCCCCAGCTGGTTGCCTCTACTGTCCTTGTAATTTTCTATGTTTGTGCTGAGTCATGAAAATAACTGAGAAGGTGTGGTTAAGGTAAATAATATAGGAGAAAGAGCAGATTTTCCAGAGTCTTCTAAGTAAAAGTGTCTGCTGGATGATGGACACATCTCTTGAGTCTAAGAGAGAGATCTGGGAGATGAGAGTGAAGTGGTCAGCTGGCACTTCTAAGAAGAGGCTGATAGCCATGGTGACCTCCTGGAAGAGATCCTGAGTGGCTAAGGAAAGAACGCTTGCTTCTTCGCTGCATGGTCTCTCTTATGTCTTTTGATTTGATTCCATGTGAATGATTTATATATCCAAAATATAAATAGATATGTGGATGGATGGTTGGATGGATGGATATTAATGTTTAATTACCAGTAGGGAGGGAAAGGGTGAGGATAGAGGAGAGTGAGAAGAAGGGTCCTCAAAACAACAGTAGAGCACAAGCCCAAGAGCACAGAATCAGCTTCAAACTAGAAGCATCTCTGCTGCTAAGGCTCAAGGGAAGGGAAAGACATGATGGCTCCAATGCCTAGATGTGGGTAAGTGTGTAGGATGACAGAGTATGAACAAAACAGGCAGCAAGACCAGGTTCGGAAAGCTAAAGACTAGGAAAAGTCTGAGGCATAAAGAAGGAGGGGAACGTTTAAGTAACCATTAAGAGGAAGGGAGAGAAGTGACCCAAGAAAAGCACAGAATTTTCCTTTCAGACCTAAGAGCTCAGTGGAAGTCAGAGACTGAACTTGTAGTGACTCCGGTATCGGTTATGGGATTCCCTGCAAAGATGCTCAACAGTCTGAATTCAGGAGTGGGACATGCATGAACCCCAAAATATTGGAGTGTACTGTCACTCTAATAAGTACAGTTTGAATAGAAATATCACTACTCTATATTCCAACAAAATTCTGAGTTTTTCTATGCTGACTTTATTTGGGGTATCAAATTTTAAATTTTTTTTTCATAGTCATATCCTCTTTTGCTGGTGTCTTAAATAGATGCTGAGGTGATTTTCATCATCAGCATTAAGTATCAGAATAGAAAATTACTCCCATTTTTTTTCTTTTACTTATCATTTTAGAAGAAGCAGGTGAGGCCAAGAAATTAATGGTAATTGCATGAAAGCAGATGAAGTGATAGACTTTGTCAGTCTGTACTATGTAAAGAAGGAAAAATAAATAGAAATGATTTACGATGCCAGCCATGAGTGACACTGGAAGTGCCTGGCATCTTGTATGGTGCAGATTACAATCATGCAAAAAAAAAAAAAAAAAAAACCACCAGTTGTTTTCAGAATGAATCTGTAAAAATGAAACTGGCAGAAGACAGTGGAGGACCATTGGTTCAGATCAGAGAGGATTTAGGGAGATCAAAGTACAAGCATTGGGAGGAAAAACAGAGAGACCGCCAGGAAAAGAAGGTGTGGGCAAAGGATGGGATTTGGGAGTTCTCAGGCTGCTCTGATTGATGGCCAGATCACCCAGAGTGAGCCAAACAAAGCACAGCCCAGTGGTAGAATGAAGGTGGAGGATACGGGCAGAGATGGTTATGTAGAAGTACAATAGGCAGTTGGTTTTAACTGGAACTCTTATGCTCAGAATTGAGGCCCGCTTGGGTGGCTTTCTGCAATGGGAAGACTAGAACTGCAAATTCCATTCACTAGAATGGACCACAAAACTGTCATCCTGAATTTAACTTGATTAATTGATGGCTAGTCTAAATTTCCTATATATACTTATATAGCAAGCCCGCCTTACTCGCGGATTTATTACACATGGTTTTGACCAAGCACAGTCAAATAAATAAATAATGAAAAGAAATTTCAAAAACAATAATTTTAAACTCCCACATTTAAACTCTCACTTGTGCATTACACAGCTCAATTGATGCAGAGAACTTCTCATGTTTAAATCATTTTGTGATCTGCTGAGTGTTTCCTTGCCCTTAATTTTATGAAAATCTGCCTCCCAAAAAGCAAATGGTGCCCAAAAAACAAGTCAAAGTTAATGTGTTTAATTTAAGTGATGAATGAAAACTTGAGATTTATCGAAAGATATCATGTCTTTAGCAGAAGAAGGGGGGTTATAAGAAAAACGAATCGAACACCCACAGTACAGTACTGAACTCTGTGCATTCTGAGCGTTCATGTTTTTTTCTCCCAACTGTGGTCTCCTTGGAACCATATACTCACAGACACCAAGGGTCTGCTGTGTTACAGAGAGTTTTATGAAAAACAACTCTTTTGTACGCTAAATATTTGGAACTTGCCTCCAAAAACACTGTTCTGGAGATTCCAAACTCAGAGCATCAAAAATAATCAGAGCCTTTCACCCTCTCATAGTTTGAACATCTGTGCTTTCAACTTATCAATGTGATGATTCCTGTGTAAGGTTTGTTTAATCTCTTCAATTAATTTACTTAGTTTCCTGACTTTTAGAATATGAATTAGCCAAAACAATTGACAATATCTCCTTGTCCACAGATGACAAACAGGAAAAGCAAGAGATCACACCTGGTAGGTACACACAAGTGAAAAAAAATTGTCTTTTTAAATCTAAGGGGTGACACTAAACTTCAAAGAAAGGAATTTGATCATGCATTAGCCATAAAACGGGAGTTTAGTCATTCAGCATTCTCATACAACACTCAAAAATAAGATCATATTTGCAATCTGTTTAAATCTTTGGAGAAAATTATCATATATTCACTGATTACCCTCCATCTCCTGGTTGCTATGAGACACACTGGGAGACACAATAAGGAAGTTATGGCCACACGAGCTGTCTAGGGGAAGGAAGCCAAGAGATTAGGAAATGCCAAGACACACAATGAATTAAAAAGCATAATAAATCAGGGCAAGGTCTCACGGCCAGCGTGAGCAGGTCCCTTGACCTGACTGGGAGCAACTGGGGATTGAGAAAAAAGACACAAAGACAGACATATAGAAAAGCTTGGGACCAGGTGGGTCCAGCACTCCTGATGAGAGATGCTGGCGACCCCCTCTGCCTATAAGCGCATTTATTTATACAGCAGGTGTGGGAAAGTGGGGTGAAGGGCAGGTTGAGCTCTCATGGGTCCAGTCGCATAGGCAGCAGGAACAGCGTAGCAGTGGCATGTTGTTATTTACTGCAGACTATCCTGACTTCGTCAACATGCCCTGTTTTCCCTGCAAGGCAGTTCTTGCTGAACCTTGCCTCCCCTTGGCTGGGTCCGTGCCTATCAGCCAAGGGGCCCTTTGATAGAGCTGTGTTCATGCCAAGGTCTATCTCCACTGCCTCAGTCTCCCTACTTGCAAGGCTGCCTTGCTCACCTACTTTGTGCCGGGACCTTGCCTTCGCAGCACAAAGGTCTTTGACATGGCCTTGCACATGTCAAAGTTCTTTCTCAGTCTGTTTAGTTACTGTCTCCCACAGCAAGGCAGGGAGAGGGCAAAATAAGTAATGTAAAAACTCACAAGGAAAGGAAAAATCCTTTAAAGTATGAAGAAGAAAATTTAATCATTTCTTGAATCTATTTGGGAATTAAGGTGGCTAAAGATAAACAAATGGGCATTTATTTATTCACAAACTGTGCTAGCTCAGTCATGTAAGATAAAAAGTTCTAGAGAGCTGCCGTACAATAGTGTGCACATAGTTGACTACGCTGTATTGTATCTTTAAATTTTTAACAAGGTAAATTTCATGTTGTATGTATTTTGCCATCAGAAAGAAGAAAAGGAAGGGGAAGGGAAGGAAAAAAGAAAGAAAGAGAGAGGGGGGAAGAAAGGAAGGAAATGGGCATAATGGGAGCACATAGATATCTCCTGCCATAGACCGGGAGGGTTTGGAAAGGCTTTCCAGGAGAGGTGACATGGACTGAAAGGATAAGTAAGGAGCACTCTTTTGATTTAGAGAAAAAGAGGTGTATAAGTGGAGGGGCATAGGAAGGAATTGGTAAAAGACTTCCCACAAAGAAAAAAGAACATGGTAAAGGAGGCATTTTAGGTAATCAAGGCATGGAAAAAAGTACAAACCTGGGGTAGTTAAAAACAAAAAACTGCTACGGCAGATACACAAAAGGACAAGCAGAACTGGGAAGGTGGATAGGAGCCATGTGTTGTTTGGCTATGTGGTTATCAATATGACTAGTAGATGATGGGACAAAGCATGAACTAGATGGGGTCAAGCTAACAGAAGTAATCTAGTTGCGTTAACTCTATAGAGCCCCACACAACCCAAATCACTGTCCAGAAGAGCATGGTGAGCTCAGTCTCAGCCCCAACAGATCTTTTAAGAGGCTTGGTGAGCTAGATTGTCTCTCTAGGTAACTGAGCAGAAGCATTACCATTCTAGTTGGCCCAACTGGTATTAAATAATACTTAAGGAAAAGACTGAGGTACAAAGGACCTGTGAGAGAATTGAGGAAAAACTGTAAGATCTGGCATAAAGAAGGTGGAGGAAGAGAAGCCAAATTGCAGAGTAATATTCCCTAGAATATTTACAATATAAGGTATAATAAAGATTTGAGAGGGTTGACCTTCTACTAAATTATATTCTTGCACAAACTAAAGAGCTTCAATGGTGATAAAGTGGAGAAAATGGTGTTGATTTCAGGTTCTTTGGGGGACTTATTGTGGAATGAGCATTAAAATCAAATATAACTTTCCATACAATAGAAAACCTGCATTGCCATGTTTTTTATAGCACTATTCACAATAATTAAGTTATGGAATCAGTCTTGGTGCCCATCAACATATGAATGGATAAAGAAAATGTGATATATTTATAACAATGGAGTATTATCCAGCCATAAAGAAAGATGAATTATGTCATTTGCAGGAAAATGGATAGAACTGGAGATCATGTTAAGCAAAATAAGCCAGATTTGGAAAGATAAGCAATGTCTATAACCTTATGTGGATTTTTTAAAAATTAGGGCTAACGAAATTAAACACTAGCATTTTCTCATTGAAATATTATAAAGAAAAAAAAGATTTCAAAGAAAAGTTAAGGAATAGAAAAAAATATTATTTAATGTAATTTTTCATTGATTTATATGTACACAAATGCACATCCCGGGCTATAACCTAAAATGCATTCTTTACCAAGTGTCTAGGTCCACACAGCTTGAAAAACACTGACTTACAACATCTTATAGACTGATGGCTATATTCTAAACCAATATGTTTTGTTTAATTTTATTTTCAGACCATAAAGCCAGTGTGTATTCCGATCTAGTCCCAGATGAAAACAAACATCTAGCTGTGTCAGACGGTGAGTCAGTGGAGCTATAGGCAATCTCTGTAGCACTCCTGATCATGACTCATCTTGTTCAGTTTTACAGAATGATGCTGTGGTCAGAACATAGTCCAATGACCAAAGTAATTTTTAAATAACTGCTTCTTTTCTCACACTCCATAAGCACTTTGAAAGAGGGATAAAAATGTCAATAATTATTTTTAATATTGGAAATGCCTGAATGTCATACTCACTCAAACTCTCCCAAAACACTCCAGCTTAGCCCTGGCCCTTTGTGTTTATCTCTCCCTCCCCTGCTCTCCCTTTCTACTTAATTCTTCTTTACAAAGCCCCAGATAGCCAACAGGACAAGACAGGATCTTCCTCAGAAGATGGATGAGAGGATGAGACTAAATGAGCCAAATTAGAATTCTCTTCAACATCCAGGAATCTCTAGATAGATAGAGAGATGATAGATAGATAGATGATAGATAGATAGATAGATAGATAGATGATATAAATATTGAATTCTTGCCAAGATTTATGTGTATAGGCTTGTATATTTTCTAAATCTCTCTATATGAAACATATACAAATAATAAAAAAAAAAAGTGTTTCCATTTTACCACTTCTTCACCTGAATCTCTGCCACCGGAAAGGGGCAACCACTGAGAAGTTGACCAGTGATTAATATTGTGAGACTAAGACTTCATGGGAGGTTGGTAAAGAGTTGCTACACTGAGTCATTTGGACATCTTCTTGGTCTTATTGCCCATCGGGCCATGGACCAGCCATTGTCTTAGGTTGAGACTCCATAAAAAGGTGGTTCAATATCTTGCAACTCCTAACAGAGCAAGGCATTCAGAGAAACTTCAGAGTGGAAGAAATGAGGTTGGAAAAAAATGAGAATAACTGTATAAATCTATGTGCCTTAAATACTAAAACCTGTCCTTTTAATTCTCTCCTTGGTATAGTGGAAATTTCAGAGCTGAGTCATCACACCACCTCTGTAACACCATCATTCCAAGAGCCCATAAGTGGTAGGTAATAGACAAATCATTAATGAGTGTTTTCCTTTTTCTACTGGTGGAACTGGATACTAGATGATCAAGTTTTCTTGCACTACAATTCTTTTCAAACCTTCCTCTCACATCCCAGGGACTTGACCTGGCTTGCCTATTCTGGAATTTCCCACTTTTTTAATCAAAGCTATGACAGCAAGAACCTAATCCTTCTCTCAGAACAAATGAGTTAACAAGCAAGGAAACAGACTCCAATATATCTGTGAGTCCAGATTTCCAACGTATTTAACTGAGTTTTCCCAACATTTTATGAAAACAAGTCTGGTACAGATTGCTTTGCAGCTAAATAATCAGGATATTCACCCATGCCTCCACACTTTTATTTAAATGTCCGATAAAAGAAACGCAATCCAATTCACCCTCCATTCGGTATGAAGGGCTTTGACTTAGGGCTAATTACAGAGAATTATTGTCCATTGAAGTGAAGCAGGGCCCAGAGACAAAATGGAGCTGGAAAGATAGCTGCATACACATTTTAGAATGAGAAGCAAAAGAGCCTACAGAGCCTGCATGCAGAGAGAGCTTTAGGTCAAGAAAGGGGCCAGAATTAGTTTTGCTATATGAAACTATCTAGTGGTGGTCTTGTGGTTTTATTTCCCCATAGAATTCATGCTACACATGCATTCTCTCAGTCATTGAATCAGACTGAATACAGGAATCTAGAAGACAGAAGGAAAGGGGACAAAAGAAAAGTCAAGAAAACTAGAAGCTACTAATGTATTTTTTAAATAGTAACATATTTTCATTTTTCTTACCTTTACAGACCTTGAAGGCAACACTGAGGAACGCTGATAGCTCCAATTAGACCAAATGTAAAGAAATTTGCAGCTGTAATAAATACATAAAGACCTGTGAATTTATGTATTTAGGGGAAAGTGATTTGGAAGATTTAGATCAGGCTTAACTAATAATATGCTAGCCACAATAAGAAAATTCAATCATTTCATCTTATCTGTGTCCATTCCTGTGTTTTTTTATTATTGCACTTTCCTCAGAAATAACTTGTCAATTTCTATTTTTAAAAGTACACATAAAAATAGAGTTTCGGTCACTGCATCTTTGCCCATACAACCTTCTGAGAGAACCTGCTTCCACTGCCATTCCTAAGATGTGGGCCTCCGTGGCTACATTTGCTCACCTGTCTACTACCTTGGGCCAGAATCAATGAGAGCTAATCTTTTTTCTTCCCTTTCTTTCTCTCTGTCGAACTTGACTGAGACAAAGGAATGAATACTTGGCGTTTCAGTCAAGCTCATAGCAGTGAGCTAAAGAAGAGCACAAAGTTCTGCCTGCAAGGTCTTCAGGGCTGGACGGGTTCCTGTCTGGAAGACCTGGCAGTGTGCTGTTTTTCCTTGGTGTAAGTGTCTTTGCAGAAAACTAAACTTTAAAAAAAAAATCTTTGATTTAATAGATTTCTAATTCTCAATACCAGATATGGTCTGAATAAACTGAATTTTGAAGGAAGAACAATATTTCACCATGAAAATGCATGAAGTAAAAATTATATTCTTAAAGCAATACTAGTCAAACCAATGTGCTCATATATTTTTGAGTATAATACGATTCTGTACAAATACTGCCTAGGAACTTTTGAAAATCCAGGAGTCTTGTTAAAAACTGCAGCTATCTCTGCTTTCTCTGCATTTTTAAATAACTCTGAAGGTACAGGTTACTTTCTGAAAATTCAGAAGAGTTTCAACTGTTTCTACGCTGCTTCTAGACCACCACATTGAAATGGAGAATCTCAAAACAAGACTGACTTTTGCTTGTTTCCAAAGTTAACACTTTATTGCTGCTCTGAAAAAAGCTTGATGTCTGGGTTAAGGATTGGGATTGTGCTCTAATCCTACCTCTTCCTCTGCCTCTCTTCTTGTGGAGGTCCTCAACCACAAGAGTGTGACCACCAAGAATGGTAATTGGATAGACGGATGCTTCAAACATAGCTGGCTTATAGCCGACATGCCTATGCAGAGCTCCTTCATGGTACAATTCGACCACACTGGAAAGTGTAATTCAGACCAAGAAAATGTGGTTCAGCCAAAACAAAGCTTCCTGCTCCAAACCCCTTGAATCAGTTCTGTCAATCACTTATCCCTCAGAACAGGGTGGAAATGCTGGAAAAGAATACAACCATGTACACACATCACCTTTCAGTGTAGTGGCCCAGCCATTTAATGGTATTTTCCCCAATTGGGATTAAACTCTGGCCACTCAGACAATCAGCTTCTAGAGACATCTACAGAGTTTTCTTCTATTCATCCCTGACCCCAGAAGTCTGTACTTCTCCAACATGAATATGAACTACATACATCCTATGCTTGGACTGGGATAACATGCTATTCCAAATAGATTCCACAGGTGAACAGAACACTTATTTAATCACTGTATCTACTGCCAAACATTTGTCCCAAATTAATATAAGATATAGATTTACATTGGGAGAAAAGTATTAATACTTGTTATCTATTATGTACTACTTCAAAAACATCTTTCAGGGAGATTTTATTTTTTCAGCTGATGCTCTAGTTTTCATAGTAGACTCTCACACATAATGGGCAACTTGGGAGACCTCATGTCTGGTTTCCCCCATTAGAAATAACTTTTAGGGGTTTTTTCGTTGATGGTACATGGGTTTAAGTTCAGGGCCTTGAGCTTGCTAAACTGGCACTATACTGCTTGAACCATGCCTCCAGCCCTTTTTGCTTTTGCTATTTTTACAAGAGGATCTTGGTTTGGCAGAGTGGCTCAAGAGGTAAGAATGCCTGCCTAAAAGAGGTTCTCGTGTTTATGCCCAGGCTGGCCACAATTGCAATCCTCCTATTTATGCTTCCCTTGTGGCTGGAATGAGACATGTGCCAGCAAATCCAGCTTTTATTGGTTGAGATGGAGTCTTGCCAATTTTTTGGTCAGGCAGGCCTGGAACCATGATTGTCCCAATTTCTATCCCCAAAGTAGAAAAGATGACAGGTATGAACTATGTGCCTAGCCTCCTTCCTTCTTAAAATGCTGTCATAACAAGATTTAATACTTGCCTCCTTGACAACCATTTTGTGGTCATAAGAGACACCACTGGCATAAGTAAAGGGGCAATGCAAAGAAATATATGTATATAAATCTAGTGCCTGTACCTAAAGCCTTGATGACTTCAGAGAGCCTCTAAACTAAGCCAGGACCAAGTCTAGTATTTTTGTCAAATAATAACTCTATGGTTTAAACCTCTGTTAGTTTTGGTTTCTGTTGCACAGAGATAACATCTGTGTGTGTGTGTGTACACATTTCTATAGAACTTGATAGGGAAATTTTGTTAATTTGTTTAGGAGAAATAGCAAAATATAATCAAACAATTTAAATAACTTTCCCCACTCAGCCAGACGCAAAACCTGCACTGACTCACATTGTTAATATTCTCCCCAGTTCCAGCCAGCAAATACCATTAGCCTAATGAATCCTTGGCTTGAGTCTTTGGTATTAGCAGGAATCAGAATCACCTGTTAAAATAGATGGCTGAGTTTGTGACTCCAGAGGTTTTGAGTGAGGCCTGAGAATCTGCATTTTAACCTACCACCAGGTGATGCAGATGCTGCTGATCTTGGGGCCACATATTGACAACCACTGGGCAGTTACCTCCTAAGTCAGCTATCTTCTTAATTCATCTTATCTGTGCCTATACCTAAGATACTTTAGTCTGGAGTTCAATTTCTGACCACAGGATTCTTCTCCAAACTTAGTAAATTATTTTGGGATTTCTTAATGCTACCCCATCCAGATGAATCCAGGCACAGTCTTGTAAAGTCCAGATTTGTTGTTTCCTTGTCTTGTGCATACCATGCACATAACATAGAGGAGTGATCTTTCCTTTCCTGGCCAAATCATAATTTATTACATTTTATTTCATGGATATGAGAATTATAAGACTCCAAAAGATAGAAGTTGGAAAAGAGCTTTCTCCTGAATTTCCTACAGGTACAAGTGTGAAATAATGTTACATATAACCTCCATTTGTTCCTTTGCTGGCCTTAAAGTGAGCATCTTTAGCTCTGAAATGGTCCTGGCCCAAAGCTGAATGCTTTTTCAGTCTGCAGAGGACACAGGAAGGTTACCCAAGATTGCAGCTGGGCTTCTGAAAGCAAAGTGGTAACCCTCCCAACAGTGAGCACTTGCTCTGCTCCTCTTATTAATTGTTTCTGGGCAGAAATTAGGAGCCCACATAGATAGCTAATCTCAAGTCTCTCACTTCACCAGTACAAAGAAGCATGATTTTTATACAAAGGGGCCATAAGCAAGGGTTTTATAGAATGCACACAGCCTCTTCCCTTCTTGTAGGCATGCTATGTCTGGGAAAGAGACAACAAATTCTACTGTGTCTTGCTTAAGAACAACTTGCAAGAGTCACAAACAGTGTCACCAAATAAAAAATTTTACTTATACCCAAAATTACCTCTGTTTGCATAAACTTATAATGAGTTCTGTCTTAGCTATGCTTTGGATGTGGTTTGTCCCCAAAGGTTTACATGTTGGAAGCGTGGTCCCTAATGTGGCAATGTTAAGAATGGTGAGAGCTTTAAGAGGTGGAACCTAGGGGGAAGTGAGTTGGGGATGCTGCCCTCAGAAGAGATTAAGTTAGTTAGTCTGTGAGACCCTGAGTTAGTTACAAAGAGAACAGTACCGGTCCCTCCTTCCACTCTGGCTTCCTGTCTTGCCATGCATTCTCTCCTTCCTGTATGTCCTCTCTCCCCATAATGACATCTGCCAGGATGTGATGCAGCCAGGGAGACCCTCACCAGAGTGGACCCCCCACTACTTGGACTTCTAAACTCCAAAACTGTGAGCTAAATAAACCTCTTTTCTTTATAAAACATCCATGCTTGGGTATTTTGTTATTCTAACAGAAACTAGACAAGTATAGTCCTCACTCTTTCTTGCCTTATCAGCAGCGTTTGAGATACAACTTAGTCTTTTCAGACTGCTATAAAAAAATACCATAAACTGGATGGCTCATAAAACATGGAAATTTTGTTTCTCACAGTTCTAGAAACTAGGAAGTCCAAGATCAAGGTGCCAACAAATCCAATAACTGATGAAGGCCCACACTCAGTTCATAGGTGGCTTCTTATATGTCTTCACATGGTAATGGGCAAGGAAGCTCTCTGGGGCTCCTTGTAGAAGGGCCCTAATCCCTCCCAAAGGCCCCACCTTCTTAAACCTTCATATTGGTGATGAGCTTTCAACATCTGAATTTTGAGGAGACACAAACACTCAGAGCATAGAGCATAGTTGATCATTTCTTGTCTCTGACACGCTTCATTGCTTTCCTTCTTACTTCATCCCTATGAAATACACCAGTCTCCAGTCTCCTTTTCAGGCTTCTTTATCTACACTTACCTATCAACAATCCCATCCAGTCCCATGGCTTTGAGTACCATCTGCATGCAGGTTATTACCAAATTTACATCTCTATCCCAGTTATCTCTTCCAATCTGAGACTCCTCTATCCTACTTGAGAATTACACTTTAATGATTGGAAAATGAACTCACATGTCTATTATCTCTTAATGCTGACATCTCTCATCTCAGACCTGCTCCTCCCTTAGAATTTCAATAAAGAGGTACCAGTGGCTCATGTCTGTGGTACTGGTGTTAGGACCCGGAATCCTATTCCCCCGAGAGACAGAGAGCCAGGCGAGAATGCAATCAACAAAGCAGAGTTTATTGGGCTGGCTAGCCAGGGTCGAGCTCCCACACGGACACGCAGGACCGGTTAGGAAAACACGACCCTGAGCCTCTTTAGGGAAAATCTTATATAGACTGCGGTGGCATGCATATTTTCGTTATCAACATTGGGCAAGCAGGCAGAGCACATCTTGCGCGTACCTCACATCTTGCACGTACTTCACATCTTGCATGTACCCCCCACTCACATTCCCCACATTCTATATGCCCTAACTGAGCCCTGCCGCATTGCTTATCTTATCTACATGGGATGTTTGGTACTGGTTTCTCCAACAAGGGGGTTGGGGCCCGCTGAGACCTCCTATTCCTTTCACTGGCTACTTGAGAGGCAGAGAGCAGGAGAATCACAGTTCAAGGCCAGCCCAGGCAAAAAGTTCACAAGAATCTCCATCTCAGTCAATAAAAGCTGTGTGTGGTGACCCATGTCTGCCATCCCAGATTAGCAAGAAGCATAAATAGAATCATGATCCAGGCCTGCCTGGTCATAAAGTGAGACTGTATCTCAAAAATGACCAGAGCAAAAAAGGCTGGAGGTGTGGCTCAAATAGTAGAGCACCTTCCTAACAAGCATGAAGACCTGAGTTCAAAAACCCAGTACCACCAAAAATAAATACATGAAATAAAATAAAGAAGAATGCCATTCTTCCATTCACTCAAACCAAAATTCTTGGAGTCATTCTTGTCTTCTCATTCTACACCACATCTCAGGAAGTTCTGTTGTCTTTACCTTTTAAATACTACTACATACTTACCAGAAGTCAATCTCCACCATACTCATCTTGGCCAAGCCTCTACTATCTCTCTTCGGGATTATCTCATAATCCCTTAATTGGTGTCCCTTCTTCCACCCTTGGCTGCTTAAAAAACATTATTGGGATAATGCTTTCTTTCAAAATGTGATCCAGATAATATCTCAATTATGTTGAGAAACCTGCAGCAGGTCCCAACTTACTTAGAGTAGCAGCCAAAACCTTTACAATGGCCTAAAAAGCCCTAGGCAGGTGTATTCTCACCTCCATCTTTTCATCTCTGTTCTCTTCTCCTACCACTATCTCCCAACCTAATCCTGTGCTGCTCTAGTGGCCTACATCTCCAAGTCTTTGCTCATATTTCACTTTCTTATTGGTATTTAATGTCTAACATGAGCTCACAGCATTATCAAGCCCTCTTATCCTGCTCTACTTTTGTTTTATTCAATAGCTCTTATAATAACCTAACATTGTTATTTATTCATATATTATACTTACTGTATACTGTCAATCTCCCACACTAAGATACTGTCATGGATACGTATCTGTTCTTTGATGTTCTCTAGTCCCCTAAAATAATGCCCAAAACACAATTGTGATCAATACATATTTTTGATCCCTCTGTTAAGATTCATTATTTTTCATATATAACAAAATAAGAGAAAACCAGTAAATACCCATGGAAGCAAGTGTGTTATCTACCACAGTGGCAGCACATTGGTAAAATCCACAACCAAAATTTATTCTTCATCTTTGTGGAATTAGAAGTGTAGAAATCTAGTTTCTATACTTGCCATATAGTTTGCAGTCACCATTAATGTTACACACATAACAAGCTTAATGATAAAACAAAAGTGCCAATTTATCAATGTTAGATAGAAAACAAAAGTACAAAATTTACCAATGTCTATAGTCCTAATGATATGTTCACTTCCTGTAAAAACTACATGGAAATGCAAATTATGTTCAGAAGACTTAGAGTCAGAATTAGGAAAATTATTCAGATGGTTTGATAGTCTCAGATGCTAATTAACTTGTGTCTGCATGATAGAGCTCCATCCAGTGCAGGCTGGTTGAGATAATAGCACAATGCTAATCAACCTCTCCCAGTTCCTTTATTCAACACTTTTCTTGAGTGCTTACCAGGGGTCATGCAGTGTGAGAAGCAGGCATTGAGGATACACACACAAACAAGACAAAAAAGCTCTTTTTCCTGCCTTTACAGAATTTGCTTTATAGAGAAGAAGCAATGTAATAAACAAACACAAAAAAGCAAGATAACTGCTGATTGTGCTAAGAACTATTAATAAAATAGAATGATATATTAAAGCTACTTCAGAAAGGGTAGTCATGGAAGACCTCAGTGAAACCTGAGGGAAGGTTTCCAAAGATAATCTGAAGAGTGAGCAAGTAAGCAAATATATCAACATTTTTGGAAACAATTGTAAGCAGTATATGAGAAAGGTGAAACAAAATATGGAAGGGGGAGGTGAGAAAAAAGGAGAATCCTTGGTTTTGGATTGTTGGATTGGAATTAAAAGCATCATGATGAACTTCTAAAAAGGCTACATTAGGTACTTATGCGTTGCTGTGACCAAATATCTGACAGAAACAACTTAAATGAGAAAAAATTTATTTTGGCTCATGGTATCAGATTGTTGAGTCTGCGTTCACATGGCTCCATGCTTCTGGTCAGCAGAAGATCATGGGAGAGAAGCATGTGGTGGAGGTGCTTCTTCACTCATGGTGGATAGGAAGCAGAGTGAAGCCGTTGGGAAGGAGCCAAGGTAAGATACAGCCCCCAAGAACATGCTCCCAGTGACGACTTCCTTCAACTAGGCCCCACTTTCCACAGCTCCACCACCTTCCCCTAATCTTTTCATACTCTGAATCCATCAATGGATCAAACTATTTATTGAGGCAGAGCCTTCACAATGTAATTGTCTCTGGAAATGCCTTGGCAGACATGCCCAGAGGTGTGCTTTACCAATCTCCTAGGCATTTCTTAATCCAAGTTGACAACCATCACAAAAGCCAAGGAGGCAGAAGCACCCCCATAATAATGAATACATTTAGCACCCAATTTTGAGTCCTAAAACCACCCCCCAGTAAAATAAGCCAAGGCTTTTTGGGGAAAAAGCCTACATCTGGGACAGGGAAGGTCGATAAGTCTGGAATATCTTTGAGTCAGAGGAAAAGAAAATTACTTTTTAAATGGGATGGGACCTGCTCAAAGGACACAGATACCAGCTTGAAGGGACAGAATTTTAACCAAGTATACAAAGGTAATACCACCCAATAACAAAATAAACTGGCATTGTGTGTCCCTTAATGTGATGCATTGAGAATAAAGCATTTCTTATGGTATTCCTACTCCCCCATGTATAAGTTGAAAATAATCGTGGGGAACCAATATGAGTGTAAGAGATTCTGCTTATCCTTAAGGAGTATTTAAGAGGAAAGGGGCACAGTGCGTGTAATTTACTCTCAAATGACTCAGAAAAAAAATCTCACTGGGTGTTTATACAATAGCAATTTGTGAATCTGAGTGGAGTATATGAGAGTTCTTTGTAAGATTCTTCCAACTTTTGTGTTATTTTGAAATTGAAAGATCAAGTGTAATTTTAAAAAGCTAAGATAAAGGTATAGAAATATATTTTGGATTTAGCAGCAAAACATGGAAGTACAGACATTGCTTCAATATATCGATTTAATTTCCTTTGGTCGTTGGTGATATGTTATTGTTCTAGATGTCTCAGCCATGAAATGATGGCTGCCAGATGTTTTCCTAAATATTTTGCAATCTTTGTACAATTGTGAGTTAAATACTTCTAGTTCCTATCTGGACTGTTGGCACATTTTTAGGTGTTTAAATTATTCTACAAAATGTGGCCAATGCCATGAAATAAGAAACAAAAGGGAAAAGATAAAGCTATAATTATTTATAGGTAATATGCCTAGAAAATCCCCCCCAAATACACTGGCATAGTTTGGAATAAATGTGGTTTCAATGAAATGGAAAAAATAATAATAATTATGTCATTCTACCAGGGAAATAAAAAACTTATACCCTGAAAACTATAAAACACTGATGAAAGAAATTGAAAAGACACAAGCAAAAATGTATTTGATACTCATGGATTGGAATTAATATTATTAAAATTTCCATACTACCAGAAATAATCTAATATTCAGTACAATTCTAATCAAAATTCCAATGACATTTTTCAATAAATAGAAAACATAATTATAAAATTTATAGGAAACACAAAAGATCCTCTATAGCCAAAGCAATTTTACACAAAAAGAACAAATATAGATGCTTCATACCACCTGGCTTCAAAATATACCACAAAGCTATCGTAATCAAAACAGCATAGTGCTGGCACAAAAGCAGACACATAGACCAATGAAGCAAAATAGAGAACTCAAGAGATAAATCCACTCATTTTCAGCCAATTGGGTTTTGACAAAGCTGCCGGAAACACAGTAGGGAAAGGACAGTGGATATCTTCATGCAAAAGAATAAAATTAGATCTTCATCTCTCAGCATATACAAAAAGTTAACTGAAGTGAATTAAAGACTTAAATGTAAGACCTGAACCTATAAAACTAAAGGAACACATGAGGAAAGATTCATGACGGTGATGTGGACAATGGTTTTTTGGATGTGACTTCAAAATCAAAGGCAACAAAAGCAAAAGTAGACAAATGAGATTATATCAAACACAAAGGAAATAATCATCAAAGTAAAGACACACAATAAAAGAAAATATTTGTAAACCGCAATCTAATGAAGAGGTAATTTCTGAAATATACAAAATACAAAAAAATCCCTCAATAACAAGAAAACAAAGAATCTGATGTAAAAAATAGGTAAATGAACAAATAGACATTTTTCAAAAGACATACAAATGGTCAACAACTTTGTGAAAAGAACATTAAACATCACTACCAGAGAAATGCAAATTAAAACTACAATGACATATCATCTCACACCCTTTAGAATGGCTATTACCAAAAATACAAAAGACAAGCCTTGGTGAAGATAGGGAAAAAAGAGACCATTTTACACTGCTATTGAAAATGTAAGTTAGTACAGCCTTATGAAAAACAGTGTGGAGGTCTATGAATAAATCAAAAATCAAACTAGCACATGAGGTACAAATCTTACTATTGGAAATGAAATCAATATATTGAAGAGAGAAATTTATTACAGCATTATTCACAATAGTCATATGTCAGTGAATAAATGATAATGAAATACTATTTGCTCTTTAAAAAGAAAGAAATCCTGCATTTGCAACAATATGGATGAACCTGGAAGATACTATTTTAAGTAAAACAATTCGGGCACATAAAGACAAATACTGTATCATCTCATTTATTGGTGTAATCTAAAAAAAAGCTGAACTCAAGCAAAGAGTAGGATGGTGGTTACAAGGGCTTGGATGGGAAGTGGTTGGGAAGACATTGGTCAAAAGATATACAATTTCAGCAGGTAGGAGGAAATCTATTGTACAACAGATGATTACAATCACATGGTGTCATAGTTAATAACAACGTATTATGTCCTTGAGCATCTGTGGGAGAGTAGATTTTATGTTCTCACATTTAAAAAAATGAGATATGCATATGTTATTCCAATTTAGCCCTTCAACAATGTTGTATATAAGTATATAGAATTTTACCAATTAAAATTGATTACTTTTTAAAATAATATTTATACCAGATGCCTTTACAACATTTACTAAAATTATCACTTGATTTTTCTTATTGGACCTACTAATATACTATATTATGTTATCAATTCCCAAGCATCAAGCATTCTTGACTATATTTCTAGAATAAAACCTACTCAGTTGTAGCAAATTAATTTTTCTATGTTCATTATTTGGGTTTATGTCTTGTATGTATATAAGTAACCTTAGCCCATAAATTTTTGGTGAGAGCATTGTGAGATAGATACATGTGAGAGAGAGAGAAAGAGAGAGAGAGAGAGATTGTGGCTGCTTTATTGTGAATGCTTCATTGTGACATTCAGTGTTTTTCTGGCTTCATCAAATGAGTTTTGTGGCCTTGCATACTTTTGAGCCATTTTCATAGTATAAAAATATTTTGTTTTTTAAGTCTGCAAAGGCTTGACACACACAACTGAGCTCTGGGCTCAGAACATTCAATTTTAGCGATTTAAGTTTTTCTCTGAAATTGTTGAACATGTATGTAAATATATACCTAAAATTATCCTGTCATTTACATAAAAGACAGCCTACATATTTTAGGTATACTATATCAAGTCTCCTCTTTCTCTCATGAGAGTTATAGTCATCAAATATTTATGTGTAAGACAGAGAGAGAACAAAACGCTGGCTGCTTTAAACATCAGTGCCTATGCACAATAAGAAGGGAGTGGTTACCCAGTTTCTGGATGCAGAATCTATCTGGATGGATAGCCATGACACAGGAAGTCCAAATGCTCTTCCTACGTGTTTCAAGGTGCAGCTGTTTCAGAACTAAAAGACTCGATTACAATTAGCATTTACAGAAACTAACTCCATGTTAGCAAAAATGCTTCTTTGTCAGTCATTTAGGATGTAAAATTGCAATTACTATATTGGATTTATAACCCAAAATATTTACAAAAAGAATAGAAAAGAAATAAGATAGGTGAGGGGAGGGGAGAGAAGAAGTGGGGAGAAGGGAAGATCTTAATGTGACTGTCATCTGAGCTTGAGCCAGGGGTTACAACAGTAACTATAAAGTTCCACTTAACAGAAGTAAGTGAAACCCGAAGTCTAGATCTTTTCTCTAAACCTGTCCAAAACTCAGCCAAGATAAAAGCTCAGGACTATCAATTGTGCATTTGCTTAAATTACTTTTCAGTGTGTCCTAGTTCATTCTTATGTATTTAAAAACTTGCCTATTTGTGTTTTTTTTTTTTTTTGGAACTTTAGAAAACTTTTTATGCTAAGATTTTTATTAGCATATATTAATTGTACAAAAGAATGGGTTTCATTATGAAATTTTCATACATGTATATAATGTGTTTTGATCACATTCACCCCCTACTATACTCTCCTGTTCCCCCCCGCAATAGGAGGGATGAGAATTCACAAAGTATTATCCTTCTAAAGACTTGCATTATACTTAGTGCCTTTTAAAAATATGTAACCGTACCTCTGTATTTATAGAAGAATTAATAGAATGAATTTGATTTATTCCTATGTAACATTTTTTGGGGGTTGATTTGTTAAGGTCACGTGGATACAAAGTCCTTCTTACTGTTTCCTAATCACTGGTAACTTGCGTTCTCAGTAGCACCCAAAGGATGATTCTTTTTCCTCTTCCACCCGCAAAAACTAATATGGAAATGACCCTTTGAAACAGAGATGTATGAGTGGTTATAAATTATTGAGGATCTTTATTACTAATGAATGCACTTCAGCGAGCCCTTAAAAACACCACAGCCTCCAACATCACTGTGTTGCATGCAATTGCTAGGCAGTCAGAACAAGAAATCACTTCTACATGGGAATGCCACATCTGGAAATCTGCATCATTCAGCTTCTCCCTGAGTGAGAGTTGTGTCATTTATACACAACGTTTGACCACAATGCTTCTCCACAGAAACTAAGAAAGGTAAGGTCCTGGCAAAGTGCATTTCCAGCTTCCATGACTGGACAGGAGGCCAAGCCTCACACACTACTTGGGGACCATGGGAAGAGCAAGGGGGTGCACTTCCACCCCAAGAAGAGTGCTGATCTGATTTCTTTGTTACAGCTTTTCAAAACAGATTTTACTTGAATATATGTGGAAATTTCCTAGTTTTTGGCAAGTCTCATTACCACAGTTGCTATCATATTTTTAAAGAACCAATAGAATCTGATTTTGCTTTAGTTTCTCTCTATTTAAAAGGACATTTACTTGCCCAAATGAGTTGTGTTTTAAGTCACTCATTCATTAGAAGAGAAGGGTATATTGTGTAAATTTGATTATCATATAACCTTTTAAAACAATTTTCAATTGCCCACGTAAAACTGCGTAAAGCTTTCTCATAGCATAATTCCTCTTTTTGTTGAAATAATATAGTTTGAATAATGGTTGCAACATGAAACTGTTAACAAGGTAATTGACTCTTTCTAAATTAAAATGTGGACCAAATTCTGTGCATACCCACATATATGTGTATATATAGATAATATTTATTACAAGCTTCATATGTAGAATTATTTAGCAAGGTATTAGAAATTTAAGCAACTGAGAGCTTTAAATTTTGTGCATAAAAGTCAAGAAAATATAAATTTAGTTGAAATGAGAATTCAATCTACTTTTAGAATAGTGATGTTTCAAAAGTTCTAAGTAGTAATGGTATTAGTTTCAGGAGCTGGTCTCAGTTTTCTGGACAATGTGACCAGCATAGGAGCTTCTATACCTGGGTTCCTCCTTTTTATTCTCCCATGAGACTTCAGTCCCCCTGCACACCTATGCTCACTGCTCACAGGTAAAAAGTTATTTGTGCAGCTGCCTTTTTGTTCCCCCATATCTATTTCTCCACCTCAAAACCTTCTGCATACAATGTTGGTTCATTTCTAGTTACAAGGACCCTCTCACCATCTGTCATCCCAGGAAATGTGTGAAATGGACCCCAGTAAACAAGGCGAGTATTATTGTTGAATTTCTTAACATAGTTTGTAAACAAAAATATTAGACACAGATGTATTTTCAGACCTCTGAGTCACAGAACAGCAGGCACCTGGCAAATTTCTGGCTAAAAATGAATCTATTAGATGATTAAAGTGAGTTTCTCTCGCTTCTAAACAGAAATACATAATGTATTGAATATTTGGTCTGTTGTCTCAAAAACACCAAAAAAATTTAACAAGACTTAATGTCAATATAGTTAAGATTTAAATTACTGTTCAAATCACAAAATGTCTTATTTCTATTTATCTTCATGTTTTGTTATTAAAATGAATGACATCACTGTAGATGTTTTAATGTCAGGAGGAAGTTCTCAGTAAAATGTGAGGCCACAGTTGGGAGAAAGGTCCCACAGCTGTCACTGTATGAATATTTGATAACTGAATATGGGGAACTAACTGTCCCAGCATCTCTGAGTGCCAACTTAAACCCAAGACTGGTCTGTGACATTGTTATCACTACATCAGTTTACAACCTTATCCCCCTAGCTAACCTAGATTGTTCACCTTAGTTGTCTTCTGTAAAATTCTATGATTTCAAGTATCAAAAACAGCATTATGAAACTGTCTTTGGGTTTCCCAAATTTAAGCCCTCAACTCCTTATTCTTAACACAAAGGAGCAGACAATCCATTCAGAACCCAATATTTTCTCCCTGGAGAAGTGTTGTTCAAGTTTAGTATGCACCTGCATCACCTGGAGAGCTAAAATGCTGGACTCCACCCGCTAAGTCCATGATCCAACAGGTCTGGGGTGGAGTCTGGGAGTGCTCAATGTTAATAACTTGAAAGTGGCCAATGACAAGGCTACTTTCCTGGGAGCACAGTTTGAGGACCACTGGCCTAATGTAATCTATTTCGGATATCAAAGCAGATGATGGACAGTTGAAAGAGATCTAACTACATGCATCCCAGTACCTGTGGCAAATGGACACGATGATGTGGCTGAACAAAAATAAGGATCGTTGACAGCAGAAGATGTTTCTCAAATGGTGTCCATGAACAATTATGTCTTAAAACATGGAAACTTTGTTCATAGCGTGAGGCCTGATACATCCAGCAATTTCCTTTTTTGAGTTTTCTACCATCACCAAAAAAAAAAAAAAAAAAAAAAAATTGAGGCCTTGAGGAAGCAGGGCTGGCAGCAGATCACCCGGGACACTCATTCATTCTCCCCCATGCTCCGCATCCCAGCTTGCAGTGTTCTGACGCATAACCCCATCAGATGAGGCTGCAAAGCCTCACTTGACAGGACCGATGGGCCAGATGGTCAGCAGCTCCATGCCGTTCCTCCTGCTGCTCCACCAAGGGCTGCAGCTGGGAACCTGCACAGTCCCTGCCTTGCTGAGTCTCTGTATCCACTGAGAGCAATGAGGGAACAAAAACTGGACAATTTCCAGAGGAACAAAAAACAATGGGATGGGCACAGTCTCTTGTAAGTTATTTCTCCACTGTTATGCCTACTCCCAATCTGTTTTCCTTCTCCAGAGGCAGAGGTGTTTCTGACTTCTCTCCTCCTTCAACACTGGACTCTTCTCTAAAAATTAAGCATTTTTAAAAGGGAATATTGACTAGCAAAAGAATTAGAGAAAATTGTGGAATTTTTTTATGTTTGAACTTTGAAAAAAGAAAAGAGCACTTGTGATAAGTTCTTCAACAGGATCTCTTGTTTGGGTGACAAATTTTAGGCACAGGCCACATTCATCTTCTGCAGGTGTCTTTAATTAGTGATTACATATTGATTGCTGGACCAGTATACAGTTAGTTGTTCCTTGGTAGTCAGAGGGAATTGGTTCTAGGATCCCTTGAGGATATGCAAATCTGCAGGTGCTCAAGTCACTTATATGGCATGGTATTTGCATTAAACCTATGTATGCCCTCTTGTATGCGGAAATCATCTCTAGATTATTTGTAGCACCTAATACAATATAAATGCTATGTATATAGTAATTATACTGTATTGTTTAGGAAATTATGACAGGAAAATGTCTATGTTTAGCAGAGATGTAATTTTTTTCTAATTTCTTTATCCCTGCTGGTTGACTCTGCAGGTGCAGAAACCTCCAATCCAGAGGGCCAACTGTTTGTTCAGGGAGCCTGTGGTATGCTGTAGCTATTCAAAAATAGGTCTAGCCTGGTTCAGCACTGTGATTTCCCCCTCAGTGGCTTTGCATAGGCTTGGTGTGCAATATCCACGTGTGTATAACAGCTAGGACTTCGCCCCTCAACACTACAGGGCAAGAAATATCATTTTCCAAACCAAAATCAAGTCACTATACTTCAGTATGAAATTTAGACCAAGTTAAGTTTAGGAAGGAGCCATCCCTGGGAGACTGATAGAACCTCTGAGATTTTTATCTTGAACATCTGATCCAAAGTCTGACTTACTGTACCATATTGATTGCCACCTGCTATGCTTTTTGTCTTTGATTTGGGGGTCTACTTGGAACCTGGGGCTCCATATCAAGATTGGACACAGAATTCCTTCCTACCCATCATCTCTGCTTTTCCTGGTTATGCCTTGTAGTCATTCCTTCCTTTTAGGTAACCTCTAGTAAGGGTAGCCCTGGAAATATCCACTAAACCCTAAATCCCAACTCCCAGTCACTAACCTCTCCCCAATCCTGGAAAAACTATTGATAGGCCTATCTGTCTTTTCATACTACTGTTATCAGCTTAGTGATGAAACCGGCACCTTTAAGGGCAAATTCCCATATTAATGTACTTCCAAAGTGTCCTTCCCTTCTTTTCAGCTAAAACTTTATGATGAAAGCTGAACATACCCAGAAGCATTCCTGAATGCCATCTTTTATAATGCAATCTGAGCATGCCCAAAAGTGGTCCTGCCTCCCGTGTGCTCCTTAATCTTTAACTAATAATGCCTAAAAATGTGTCTGTCATCTTTCCTTCTTGAACTTTAAAATGCACCGGGTCATGAATGTACCACTTAACTGAGCATGCTCAGAAACATGCCTGCCCCTAAACTACTTTCCTACGTGAATATGTATAGGCTCCCCAATAAAATTCCCATTCTTCAAGGAGGGCATTGCTTTAGAAATAACTTGTGTGCTTTTTTTATGCTGCAGATAACAAATCTTCCTCCACTCTACTTTTTGGCCATGTTTGTTTGGGCTTTGCATTCTCCAAAATGCAAACCCATTAGGTTCAGTTATATTCAGGCCATAGTGGGGTAAACTTCAAAGATAGTTAACTTCAAAGCTCTTAGATCTCCCCAAGTGGTTAAAAGGGTTTAGCCTTTGGGATACTCAGAGGAATGATCACAGAAACATTGCCTTCTCATCCTTTAAATTCTCCCAATGCTGCTAAAACAAGAAAAAAAAATTAATGTCACCATAAACTTTCCTGTCACATACATTTGAATCAATGAAATCTGCTGAAATGTCCTTTGCTTCATTCCTGCTTGGGACCTGCTTAGCAAAAGCTGAAGGACTGGCTATTTCTAGTCACAAAACATCCCGGCATGTGTAATCCAATGAGGTTAAGTTTACAAGCAGTTTCATTTTCCTCAAGGCTATTTTCCCCCAGCATAGTAAATACAAGTCAATCTTGGGCTCAAAACTTGCCTGTGTGCAAATTTGCTTCAGAAGGAGCATTATGGGTGTAACTCTATTTAATTGTGATTTGTTATCACAAGAAATATTGGCGATACAAAGTATCTTGGCAGTTCTTTCCAGAGTTTATGATTGGTTTCCTCTCTTACTCATGGCTCAAACTAGTCCAACCCTTCACTATTCCTGGTTTTACCATCTCTTCCTGGTGCTACATTAGTGAACTTGTCCCCAACTTCATAAAGGAAACAGAAGCTCCATCATCATATCCTTTCATTCTTCCTCTCAGGGAATGAAGGATGGGCTTCCATCCAGTATCTCTCCTTAGGGATTGTATTGATTAGAAGTATTTCAGTTGCCTGTGATGGAAAACATAATTCAAAGAGCCTTTACCTTATGCAGTTAATAACCAAGTGATCTACAGTAACATATGGTGACATGGGTTGTATTCTTGAAAATTGCTAAGGAAGTAGACTTTAAGTGTTCTGGCCATCAAAAATGATAAATATGTAAGGTATGTGTGCATTTGAAAACAGCATGTTCTTCATGAGGAGACTTGGTGTGGCTCAGTAGTAGAGTGCTTGCCTGCCATGTGCAAGGCCCCAGATCCCATCTCCAGCACTGAAAAAAAGTTATACAAAATAAATATATATAATTTTTATTTCTTAATTAAAACAATTCAAATAAATAAAATGAAATGAACCAAGGAAAGACTAGACTATGCTGACCGAGGCGCAGATATTGTCACCAGAAAATAGATTTTCTATCTCTGCCATCTTTTGTGTGTTGGCTTTATTCTCAAGGTTCACTCCCAGACAAAGACAGTGACTGTTGCTCCCATTCCAAGTTCAAATCCAGCAAGAAAAAAAAGTTCACTTGTTTGATAACCTGAACAAAGAGTTGTTGTACCAAGTTCTGTAGTCATATTTTGTTCCCACAACGACACATTCTCTGATGCCTGTAGAGCAGCATGCCTCAGTTACATGCCTGTCATAGACAAGGAAGACAGAATTAGCACAGTAGAGTTTCATGGGTTCAGATGAGAGGACTGTGAGTCAAAAGTGAATGTGTGCTGGGTAGCTAAGGGAGCATGTGCCCACTTAGACTTTGCTGCCTCACATACCACCTGTATTCCCCACTTTCTGAATCCACAACTTCCTCTCTCATGGTCCCTGATATGCATTCTAGAATCTCTTCTGCCTTTGAAAACCAATCCCCATTTTATGTGTTGCTTAATTATGCTTCTCTCATCATCCCTTCAGATTAAAAGTTTTGAAAAAGTTGTGTTTTTAGGTTTCCTTGTTGCTTTACAGTCATTGCTCAGTCCTCTGCAATTTGCTGTTTAATCCCATGACTCACTGAACCCACACTTGCCAAGACTTTCAATATTCAAGTGAATCATTCTAAAAAGATGCTACTTTCTAGCCACAGTGTGGCTTCCAGGTATTGACATGCAGCTTGTCTATACATTCTGAAATTCACCTTCTTGAACTTCTCTGCTGCCCTTGCTTGTTTTCTTTGGCTTCTTTCCCATGCTTTCTCTTGGGTTTCTTTTCCCCCCTGGTTACTTAAATGATTATGCTCCTTGGGATGCTGTTCTTTAGTCTAATTTTTTCTTTGCTAAATACACTTCACTTAAACAACCAACTGACAGACATGGAACTGCCCAACTACCAGTTCTTACTCCAGATGCATAATCAAAAGTTGGGGGCCTGTGCAGCTGAATAGCACCCCTCCCAATATTCTCTAAAGCTAAACCATCACTGTAGCCACTAGCCACGTGACTATTGAACGCTTGAACTGTGGCTAGTCTGACTTGAGATGTGCTGCAAGTGTAAAAAAAAGACATCAAATTTCAAGGATTTAATAATATAAAAGAGCTCAATAATTTTGACTACATGTTACATAATATTTTGACATCCCTATTAAAATTAGAGAAAAACAACTCCAAATCCTCCCATATCATCACTTAATACACCACTAGTCTGAACAAACAAATAAAGTATAGGGCCTAAGTGCCCCCACTGTCCCCTCTATACTGCTGCAAACAAGGTGGTGTCTCATTGGCAGAACTTGATGAGAACTCCTCTAAGTCAGTATCAGTTGGCTTTGGCACAGAGGAATGGGTTGAAACTTATTTGCTACCTATTTGGGAATGCTAATCTATGCACACACAGTGTGAACATTGAAAAGGAAGACACTCACAGATGACATTCAATTTGTAGATGATCTTAATCTACAAATAATAGATAATTTCTAAGAATCACTTGCAAGTTGACTGGATCAGAACAATTGCTCTAAAATGAATAAATTTTCTTGATATGAGTAATTTTCAAACTTTAGTTTATATCAGATTTACTTCAAAAGAAACATTGCTGGGTCTCACTTCTAGAGTACAGAGTAGAAGACTTGCTAGGGTCTTATTGGAATGTGTGTTTGTGATACTGATGCTGTTGTTCCAGGAGCCATGTTTGAGAATCACCGCATCACATCAACAATAATCAGAACATACGATTTCAAATGCCTGAAATAAACTAAACAAATTAATGTGTAAGGCCTTATAAAGCTTTACTGAACAACACTGAAGATAATGTGAACAGATGGGGAGATCTACCCCATAGATTTTGATTTTGTTACACATGAACACTTCTTGTTTCAGTCTCTATGCTACAACAAAAAGTTCTGTGCTGAGAACCTGGTATATATTCTAAGCAGTTTTGTCATATTTATATCACAAGGCCATTGCCTTCTAATATAGAAAGTAAACAATTTTTTTTACATTTTTATTAGCATATATTAGTTGTATACAGGGCTTTCACTGTGATGTTTCCACGTATGCAACAATGTATCCCAAATGTACCGATCCTCTCTTTCAGAAAGTAAAAAGACTGATGCAGGAGTACTCCCCGCCTTTTGCTGGACTCTATTTGATGGATTTGAAGAGTACACTCTAGGGTTACCTCCAGCCCTAAAATACTCTACGTTCATTATTATTTGTTTCTAGATAGAACAGAGTACTCTCCATCTTAATTATTTCACTTACAAAATAAAGGAGAGCTACATAATCACTGAGATTTTCTTCTGAGACTTGGGATTTATACAATGAGTGAGTCCTTCATCCACAATATTTCCTGTTTTCTTTACAGATGCTCTTAGAAGTATTGAGAATTCCGCCTATAGAACAGCCTTTAAGTTACAATCAGTGCAAACGCTGTGCCAATGTAAGTAAATGCTCTTGAAATACTTGAAGTAATCTGACCCTGATCGTGTGTGATGGAAAATCCACAGAAAGAAACTGAACTTGCCGCATGCAAGTAACCGTGGGCTCTTGGAGGATGAACGTATGAATTAACCACTGGTAACAGACAAGAGGATTGGAGAGGGGAGAGAGCATATGAGTATCCAACCCACATGTAGCTGCATTGACTGAAAATAGAAAATGTGGATAAGAGTTTTTAATATTTTGCATTTTTCTTACTTGATGTCTAAAACCAGTTTTTGTTTTCCTTTCAGGACATCAATGTAAACCAAAAATAAAGTTACCAAAAAACCTTAGTTCAGAATCTGTACTTATAGATTTAAATATGAAAAATTTAAGCACCTTCTACCATGTAAGATTTGAATTTCTGAGTTGTACTTCTTATGTGTAAAAGTAGGTTCAAGTGAATAATCCATGGGCCATAAACTTTTTAATTATCTAGAAAACTTCTTTTGAATGCTGTGATTTTCTTTTCTTACATTGTTATGTAGGCAAAGTATGATAAAATATAAATCATGAAATTCTCCAAAATGAAATAAATTGCATCCAAGCTATGAAAAGCAATAGTCATTCAATATCCCACGTGTTTTTTTTTTTTTTTTTGGTTTTGTGTGTGTGTGTGTGTGTGTGTGTGTGTGTGGTGTTTGCATTTAAAAAGTTACTTCCTGCTGGGTAACTGTGGCTCACACCTGTAATCCTAGCTACTGAGATCAGGTAGGCTGAGATCAGGTAGATGGAGGTTCACAGCCAGCCCAGGCAAATAGTTGACAAGATGCCATCTCCAAAATAACCAGAGCAAAATGGACTGCAGGTGTGTCTCAAGCGATAGAGCACCTGCTTTGCAGGCATGAAGCCCTGAGTTCAAACCCCAGTCCCACCAAAAAAAAAAAAAAAAAAAAATCACTTCCTGAGAAATGATTTCTGACCTCATATCAGACTGAAAAGAAATGGTTATACATTTGACCCTTCTACCAAAGGTCTGTGGCTTTTATGTTTACATTTTTCCTTCTACCTCATAAGCTATATGGACTAGTAGCTTTTATATTGCGCTTCACAAAATGTACATGATATGAGGTAGTGCGTATCAGTTAGGGTAATAGGAAGAGGGCATAGGCAGGGAGGGAGTACTCAAAGACCATGTCCTCAAAAAGAACAACTCTGATTTCTCTGTTTTCCATACTAGGATTCTGTATCAAGTTACTCTGAAGATGGATTTGGGGCTTCACAAAAATTTTTTTTAAATCATTGCTCTAGACAAATAAGCTCACAACTATTGCTTATTATTCCAGGGATAAATAAAGGACAGAATGTACTTATTAAGAATTTATCCTCCATTATACTCTATTCCTAGAGGCTGTTCCATTAAGTTGACAGGAAACGTTCACTTAAGTCTCCATCATTAATGCCTAGAAATATACAATAACCCAAGTGGAGGATGTACATTTTTTGAGCTTTTCATTATTCCTGGCATCAGAAACAGTGAATAAAATACTCAAAATACACAAAATCAGTGTTTGAAAAATTCCACCTAGAAAAGACACCCAGGCAAACATTTGAGAAAAAAAATTGCAAACACTAAGAAAAAGTATAACATGAGCTCCAAGTAGCAGGATCTGGACAGTATCACTGTGTGAATCTTGTGGTGAGATTAACGGGCCACACCCTTATCTGGACTGCTGTAATATAGAACTCTCAGCAAAAGACAAAACACCCTGTGTTCAGGATGCCAGGTCCAAGTGATAGGGTTTGTGTTGGAATAGTGATAAAGGAGTTTACAGCCTGTGCCACCTGAGGCCAGGTTTTTATTTAAGTTACATTCCTGAAATCTGATCCTCTGTTCCTTAGACTCACCCCTTAAAAGCAGTATCAGAGAACAAATAAAAAGCTTTATTATACTTGCTAGATTCCTTTTCTATGAGAGTGATTTACAAAGTAGAGCAAAGTGTGGGGTTTCATTATTTCACAGACTCAAGTGTTTTCAATACCAGCTGCTCTTGGTGCTCTTGACATTCCCACCTCTCAGATGGCACAGAGGGTGATTATTAATTTTGTCTGTCATTACTTGTCTGCAAGAAACTGAAGAGTTCACTTTATGTAATTCTTTCTGTTCATTGCCTTATAAAAATTTTAGAAGATAGTAAATATATATAAGAAATAAAGTATTACTTTTTTGTAAGCAGCTCTAGTTTTATCAAGTGCTGTTTCTAGATTATGATATTTACGGAGCTAAGATCAAAAGAGTGATGTTTCTGGGGCTAGGGAAGAACCTAAACAGTGTGATAATTCAGACAAAGAGCACTGCGCTTTTCTTAACTATAGCAGTTGCATCTGCACACATGATATTCATCACACAGCTAGGCTGCAGACAGGAGAATCTGTATTTGAACATGAAAGGTCAATTTGTTCATTTTACTTAATGCAGAGTATAAAAATGTTTTTTTCTAACTTATCACCATGGTGTTTTAACTGCCTTGGAAGGTGTGGTATTCAAATTCTACACTTCTCCTTCTTTAAACTTTAGTCTAGAAAATGACATCCTAGAAATTATACCGGCAACAATGTTTTAATACTTTAGTAGCAGAGGCACTTTTCCAAAATCAAATTGTCAGAATAGTAATGCCTGAACCACACACAAAACATAGTGTCCAAATTTCAGTCATATTGAATTCCCTTTATGAAAAAATAGTTGCTGTAAAAAGACAGTCTTACTTAAACCCTAGAAGACATTTGCTTTATTTGAAGCCACTTGTTCTCATCAGAAAATAAGACTCAGTACTTCATTTGCTTCTTCCAATGGACTTGATGGACAGCTCCCTGATTCAGCAGGTCCTACTCCGCCCAAGCTTCGAGGAAGCCAGGGAGAGCTCCCTTTCTGTGCAGCAGCTTTTTCAGGAGCTCCAAGAGTTATTTCAGAAGGCCAGGGTGAAAAAACCAGAACAGGTGCATCTCAGAGCTCCAGAGCTCACCCTGAGGTGAGGATGTGGGTGGTTGCACCGTGATCTCAAGGGCAATGTTGAGTTGCCACTGGTCATTCAGCATGTGGTGCTATCTAATGTTCGCTTGAGGGTTTGTATATAAGAAGACTAGTCCATTCTCTTTCTCTCTCTCTCTCTCTCTCTCTCTCTCTCTGGTTTTCAGAACTTGTACTCATTCAAGAGCAAACAAGTAAATGTCAGCCATAATATAAATAACCCATGGGTATCTAGGAGGGAAAAAAAAACTCTGCATTACTCTTTCTCTTATTCTGGTTTCCACTCTGGAGACAGCCGACTCCATCAGGCAGGATGACTCCTGCATCCCCAGCCCCTGGCACAGTACTTACCACAGAGAGGCATCCACTAGCTTTATGTTAAGTGAATGAATGAAAGTGGATTTATGTTAAATCCACTAGCGTTATATAGCATTTTAATTCAATGTTTTTTCTGCCAGATTCTAGATGTAGTAGAAGAGGCCATGAAAAGCCAGAAATTATAATAGTCTACAAGCAATGTCCAATGACAGTTATGGTTTATATAAATCACTTAAAATAACCTTGTCTTTCCCATTCTTGCCTCTGTGATTTGTTGCCATACAGCACGGAATCGGGTTTTCTCAAGCTTCTGCCTGTGGCTGCTGCCCTGGTCGCCCTCTCGGGGGACAGCCCTCTTACAAAATACAGAGGTAAATGTAGGGTTTGTGTGCTCTGAACTGCAGTGTACCCTCCCCCCAATCAACAATGTGTTATCTTCTTCATCCACTTCTGTGTCCCTGTCGCAATGACTTTGCTCTTCAGTCATGCTCAGCATGACTGGCTTGTTTTTATTTTTATTTTTTAAATACTTAAGATCATAAGGGTTTTGTGATTTTTTTTAATGATGTATGTTTTCTATTATACATTACTTGGTTTTTCTTCATATTTACAATTTTGGAATAATCCAGAAACTACTAATAATTATTTATTAACAACTGGGATAATCCCACATTTACCAACATTCACCATCAGAGCTTTAATTATCCAAGGGTTGAATTATGGTTTTCAATTCCACATCCAATGATCTGAAAAGAACAAGCAAATAACCAAGACTATTAACTTTGCCTTCCTTCCTCTTTGTGCTCCAGAAAAACGCAATTTAAAACACATACTTACCACATTCTTATCAAAGACACAAGTGTCTTAACTTGCAGATTTCTTTTCCCCTTACATGTCTAGCTCTTTTTCAGCTCTATGCAGAAAATAACAGGGGAGGCCATGATCCCAGGGCACGCATGACTTGAAGGGCTTTGAGAAACCTATTAACAGATGTACAGCAGGTAACTCCCAATACTTCAGCATTCTAAACTTGTGTGTTATACTAGAAGCTGGTTTTACAGGGTCAATTCTGCCTTCATATAGCTCACCATGCAAACTTGTCCCCTGTAGAGCCACTGCTACTCTCCAAGTATAGGCCCACATTCAGTTTAGCCTGATCTATGCAATTGCACCCTAACTGACCTCTCCGCTTCAAGCATCCCACATTTCTCTCTTTCTCTTCATTGAGTTTAGTGTCCTGTTCAAAATGTATCATCCTGTGTTAGTCAGCTTTCTGTTACTGTAATGAAATACCTAAGTTTATCAACTTAAAAAGAGGACAAGTTTATCTTGGCTCACAGTTTTAGAGGTTTTAGCCTATGGTCAGTCAGCCACAAGGCAGACCATCATGGCAGGACCATGTGGTAGAGGAAGCTACTCACCTCATGCCGGCCAGGAAGCAAAGAGAGAGGAAGAGATCAGTATCCCATAATCCACTTTGAGGGAACACCCCCAGTGACCTAAAACTTCCTATTTGGCCCTGCTTTTAAAGTTTCTACCACCTCCTAATAGCACTAAGCCGGGAGCAAAGCCTTTAACATGTGGCCATAATGGGACTCTCAAGAACCAGTCTGTAGCACACCCCCATACCTAAAATTTTTCATTGGCCGTTCTTATCTAGGATAAAGTCTTACCTCCTAAGCATCACAGGCAAAATTCTGCAATTTGACCTAATCCTACTCTTTAAAAACAGATGAAATCATGATTACCATACAAAAATAAAGGGAATATGAGTCCAAAGTCTATTTTATTCATTAATTAAATTAAGGTGACTGAAAGGAATAAAACCAAAGAGCAGACAAATTGTAAGATTAGGAATATTAAGATGAATTTGCAGATGGATACAAAACAGACTTTTGGTGATAGAGTATTGTCCCTCAACCAGGATAGAATTTATTTACATGTTCATAGACAAGAATTATTTGCACTGCTATCAGTTTTGTCTAAGTTAACTTTAATCTCTACAGAGCTATAAAATATCTAGTCAAAGACAATGATGTATTACCCTGTAGGTTCAGATAAGCACCATTGATAAGATAACCAGTGGTCTCTTTTGTTTATTGCAAAGTATTTGCTTTTTCCTTACAGTTCTTATTCCCTGTTAACTCATGCATTTCAAAATCTGCATTGTGCCTCACATGCACAGCATTTTCCATGTCTGACTTTGCCATTGCATATCCTTTCACTGGACAAATACTGTCTTTCAACATCAGTTCAATGGTCACCTCCAGACTCACAGCTTAACTCCCCATGCATAACTTTGTGACATTTGTCAAATTTTACTGGATGCTTTACTGGAGGCTCAGGGCCTTATTATATCTTACTTTCATTTATAGATTTTGTTTCCGTCCTACCAGGCAAGGGAATTTAACTTAAAGTTAATTAAGTTGTCTTCAATGTTAAAACAATAAGAAATGACATAACCAAGCAGACACTATAGCAAATGCATGTAGCAGATTCCAGGTTGTCTTGTGTGTAAGTGGTTATTCATTCTTTTCCTGATTTTATGTGTATGTGTTTTTATATGTATTTTTAAATTTTAATTTCTTTAATTTTTTATAGAAAAATTAAATTCTTTATCTCTTACCATCTTCTTTTCTGGTTAGATGATTCCTCTAGTTATATGTTTTCATTCTTTGCTTTTTATTTTTTATGTGTCTATTATAGGTTTTTGCACTGTGGCTAATATGAGGTTTCAAACAAATTTTGTAGTTATAGTGGGCTATTTTAAACTGATAATCATATGCTTGATAGAAAAAAATCTTACTGGTTGTCATGGTACCCACCTATTAATCCAGCACTCAGGAGGTTAAGACAGAAGGATCTCAAGTTCCAGGCCAGCCAGGGCTACTTAGGGAGTCCTTGTCTCAAACAAGCAAACAAAACAAAACAAAAAAAACTCTACATTTTAATTCCACTCCCTCTCCAGACATTTTTAATTTGGGGATCACAATTTACATCTTTTTCTATTGCATACACTTCAACAAATTGTAGCTATGATTATTTTTACTGGTTTTGACTTTCAGCCCTCACACTAAAGATGTATGTGGTTTGAACAGCACCATTACATTTTTTGAGTGTTCTGAATTTGACAGTGTTTTCAGCTTTAGTTTTATACTTTCAGATGTTTTCATTAGCATTCTTTTAAAGAACTCCCTTTAGCATTTTTTGTAAGACAGGTCTGGTGGTAAAGAACCCTCAACATTTGTTCGTGGAAATTTTTTGATCTCTTCTTCATTTCTGAAGAACAACTTTGCTGGGTTCAGTATTCTTGGTTGGCAGGGTTTGTTTTCTTTCTCCCTCAGCACTTTGAATATGATCTCTTACTCCCTCCTAGTCTATACAGGCTTCTGCTGAGAAGTCTACAACTAGACATAGACATACACATTAGAACTCCATTATATGTTATTTGCTGCTTTTCTTTTGAAACTTTCAGGCAGTCTTTGTTTTCTACAGTTTAATTATGATACATCTGTTTCTCAGTGTCCAAGGGGATTGATTTAAGCACTCACTGTGAACACCAAAATCCATGGAAGCACAAGTCCCATCTATAAAGCAGCATGGTATTTGCATATAATCTCACACATCTCTTGTATACTTTAAATCATCTCTAATTACTTAATATACCTAATGTGTTGTAAATACCATCTAAATAGTTACATACTGTATTATGTAGGGAACAGTGACAAGAAAAAAGTGGTAAAAATTCATTACTTATAAAATACTTTTCAAACACTTTTTAATCATGGGTGTTTGAATCCATGGACGTGTAAACTGCAGGTATGGAATACTGATTGTCATCATGGAGTACTTTCACTGAGACTAAATCTCACTGGAGATCTTTGGCCTTCCTGTATCTGGGTATTTATATCTTTTACTAGGTTTGGAAAGTTTTCTTTTTTTAATCTTATTTTGTTAGCATATTATTGTTATACTGGAGTACATTGTGACATTTACAAACGTGCTTACAATATATCTTAGTTAGATTCGCCCCTTCCATCATTCTCCTTTATTACTTCTCCTCCTGGAAAGATTTCTGCTGTTATTATCTATTTCTTTAAATAAGCTTTCTACCTCTTTGTCTCTTTCTACCCCCTCTTGAATGTCAATGACTCATATCTTTGCTCTTTTGATGCTGTTCCATAAATTCTGTAAGCTTTCTTCAATCTTTTTCTGTGTTTTCCTCTAACAATATTCTTTCATATGACCTGTCTTTAAATCCAAACATTCATCATTCTGCTTGATCAATTCTAAGATTACAGCCCTCTACCATATTTTTCATTTTGTTCATTGTATTTTTCTGCTCCAGTATTTGTTTGATTTTTTTTATTATTTCAATTTTTCTGATAAATTTCAGAATTGTTTCTTTATATTTCCTTGAAGTTTGCTAAACTTCCTTAAAATGTTTTTTGCATTCTTTGTCGGGCAGTTCATACATTTCCATCTCTTCAGAGTCAGTCACTGGCACCTTATTTTGTCAGAGTCAGTCACTGGTGACATTTATGTTTACCTGGTTATTCTTGTTCCTATGGTCATATTTTTATGTTTGCACATTGAAATAATAGGTAGCTACTTCAGTCTTTGCAACCTACCTTTGTCTGGGAATGTCCTTCAACAGTAAGCCTATCTACAAATTCAAGGTTCAGACCACAGGTAACAGCCTATAGTCAGGGGTTATGGGTATCTCTTTGTGCTCAATCTTACTGTAATGAACCCAGTATTGGATCCACTGCAAATTGCTACACTTACCTTCTCTTTCCCCCAAACACTCTTCTGCCTTGGTTTGAGGAAAGAATAACACAGGCAATGGAAAACTATCTTTCCTGCCCTCTTCAATAGTGTTTTTCTTATTATTGTGCTATAACCAAGTACTTTGATCTCTTACCTGGTTTAACTCTTAAGAAGATATTTGAGCTAATAGGTATTTGTTCAAATTGATGTTTCTGCAGAGGGTGGCAATTGCTGAAGAGTCCTTTCCTCCCATATTGCTCTGCTCTCCTCTTTTCTCCAAGATGTTTGTATTTCTTAAATACAGTGGTACTTTAAATTTTTTATAAGGTGAAAATGTCAGGAATAGATACTTTTGAACTATTCTGCTGGTTGCAACAGCACATAGAGATTGCCAACTTGCTGCAGACTCTCAGACAGGTCTCAGGGCCCCACCATGGCAGATGCTGTTCCCCAACAACCCCACGTCTCAGAACTCAAGCAGGCGGGGAGCCAGTGAGGGTAGGAAAATCTGTTCACAATCAGATATTAAGTGTATGTGATGAAAGGAGATGGGCTAAGGGGCATTTTCTTTTTCTTCTAGAATTCCTTGTGTTCCCCTTCTGACTCTTACTGATGTCTCCAGACTAGCATAGTCCATCCATTAGGCCCTAAAATGCTGCCCTTGTTCCAAACTCAACTAAGGTCAATGAGCTGCTAAAATGTCAGCTATCCTAACACACCCCACCCTCCCCTCCTTCCCCATCTCCATGCGTTAGTATGCTCCTCCCCTCCTTCCCCATCTCCATGCATTGGTATGCTCCTGAGAAAGCTGTTAGGATGGTGGAGATTTGTCTAGCAAATTATCATTCTGTTGACTGCCATTATGGACTCAAGGATGGATTCCCACAGAAAATTCCAGTCCCCACTATGTGATTCAAATCCTCTCTTAAGAATCCTAATTATCATTTCAAGTGTCATTCTGCCTGCGCCAGCATACCATCTAGTCATGCTTATTCTTCCATAGAACACCTGCAAGAAATTATTCAAATGGCAATTAATCTACAAAATCTTTATGCACACTTAATAGCAAGAAATGTAGGTTAAAACCCACTACAGAAGTGAATTTTCTTTTCAGTAGTGTTAGAATCTCAGAGCTGGCAAGTTGATCTCATGTTATCTACCTCCTTTATTTTACATGTGAAATTAAATTCTTTTCCCATGGCTCAAGGACACCAGAGGAAGGTGAATGTTGAGTCAGCAACACTGTCTAAATAAGTGGTCCAGTTAGTTCATCACCATTCAAAAGCCAAAAGATGAGTAATGGGTTATTTTTCACAAATGACAAATAACATAAAGAATAGTTACTTACATTTCACTGGTGATAGGGTTATTATCAATTTAAAGTACAAGCCATCTTGTCACTATTACACAAATGTTTGTTTACTTCTGCCTAATTGTCAGCAAAGAGGTTTTAAGTGCCACTTCCCTGATTAGAAGAATGTTCATTCAAGTTGATGAACTCAGCAGGAGTTCTCTGAGATTACTTTTGCCTGCTGACATCTTGTGTCTCGGAAGAGATCAGATGTGGAATTGGGACTCATGACCAAATAGGAATTGATGGGGGTGACAAGTATACATATCTGTGCATATGGATGATGTCAAAGCCAAGTCCTTGGCTATCTTGGAAGTCACAGGAGGTTCACAGTCCCTTAGTTATATTCCTTAAGGTGATTGTGATTGAAAAATGTACATTAAGCCTTATTACAAAGCCTTATGAAAAACCCTGAATAAAGAGTAAGCAAAATGTCCAATCACAATCATCACATCCTCAATTTTTAGAAAACTATTTAATTGGAACTACTCAGGAGACAGAGATCATTGGGAGGGTTGAGGATTGAGACTAGACCCCCTTCCCCCAAAAAAAGTCAAAACCCTATCTCAACCATAATCTGGGCATGGTGGCATGGGCCCATGGTCCCAGGTAGGAGTATGATGGCCCAGACAAAAAGTGAGACCCTACCTGAAAAATAAACCAAATAAAAAGGGATAAGAATGTGGGTCAAGTGGTAGAGCATTTGCCTAGCAAGCATGAGACCCTGAGTTCAAACCCCAGCACTCATGACCACCACCCCCAATTTAATTGGCAAATAAAAAAATTATACATATTCAAGATGTAGTTCTGGCTACTCCAGGGCAAGAAGAAGGAGGATCAAGACCAGCACAGACAGCCCCATCCCAAAAAAAGAAAAGATGTGGGTTTTTTCCCATATACACACAGTGTAATGTTTACCATGATCAAGTTACTTAGCCACATCCATCACACTCATAATCACCTATAGTCACTGTGAGGGGGTTGGAGAGAAGGGGAGACCCAAAATCTGTTCTCTTATCAAATTTCAAGTGAACAATATAATACCATGCTGTATATTAGACCCCCATAACTTAATTATCTTATAATTAAGATCCCAACTGTTGTGGGAGAGAGTCTGTGGAAAGTGCTGTCCTCAGCTGTTTCCAACAGGTAAGTGCTATGAAAATGTCTCTGAGAACCAGGGCAGACATGCTTGAAAAGTTTGGCTGACTGATTTAAAGTAGACATTTAAAGTAAACTTAAGGTTTATACTCTTTTAGCAACATCTCCCCATTTCCACCCCAGCTCCTGGAAACCACCATTCTACTCTCTGTTTCTATGAGTTCAGCTTTTTCGGATTTCCCACGTAGTATTCCTGTGTCTGGCTGGTTTCACTTAGCATATTGTTTTCTAGGTTCATCCATGTTATAGCAAATGGTAGGATTTCCTTCTTTTTGAAGACTTGGCAGTATTCTATTTTATATGCATCACATCTTCTCCATTCATGAGTGTCCATGGACACCCAGGTTTTTTCCATGTCTTGGCGAATGTGAATAATGCTGCAATGAACATAGGGATGCAAATATCTCTCTGACATAGCAATGTCACTTCCTGTCACCACTTGCTTTTGATAAGGATAATGATTACCCCCTACCTCAAAGACTGATGTTATGGTTTGGATATGAAGTATTCCCAAAAAGAATCATGTGTCAAAGGTGTGGTCCTCAGCCAGTGGATCTAATCATTGGGAGACTATTGGATCATGAAGGCTCTGACTTATTCAATGGATTGATTGATCATAATTATAGATTCGTTATTAGAATGGACTGGTGGGAGGTGGTAGAAACTTCAAAGGTAGGGCCTAATTGGAGGAGGTAGGTCACTGGGGGTATGATATAGGGGGATGAATTGTCCCAGGACCCTACCTCTTTCTGCTTCCTGGCCACCGTACCCTTTTGCCATGATGTTCTACTTTACCACAACCCGGAAACAAAGGACCCAGCCAACCAAGAGTTGAAACCATGAGCCAAAACAAATCTTTGCTACTTTTAAGTTGTTTATGTCAGATGTTTTGTCATAGTGACAAAAAAATTGACTAACAATTGGCATTTGATAAGATGATGTGATATGAAAACATTTGAAAGGTTCTCCTTAAACATACTATAACTTTGGAGTCTGCTCCCATTTCCTGCATGGGGAACAGAAAGTGTTCCTTTGTTTGTCCCCCATTTCTCTCCCACTTTATCCTGTTGTATTAAATTCTTTTCCTAATAAACTTTACTATTACTTTCACTAAAAGAAAAGTGCTATAAACTTTAATGCCATATCATTGTGATCTGCATTTCATAGGTAAATAAGGGCAAAGAAAAATTAAAATAATTTGACCAGGTCATAAGAACTGACACAACAAGCCATCTCTTTATCATTCCATTGCCAGACTTTCTTCTCTCATCTTCCTCCCTTCTCTTCTTCCAAATGGTTCATTCCTTGTTTCAATTTAAGCATTCCACAAAAACTAGACATTTCATTTTTGCTTTGATTCAGACAGTCCATCCAGTGTCAGGAACCCAATACCTGTGCCTCCATGGCTGTGAGCACCGTTGCCCAGGCATAATGAGTGAGGGGCCACATATTTCTCCATTTTCCAACAGCTGGCATGAGGTTTCCTCTTGCAGATCCCATCTGTCGTGGGAGAGAGTCGCACACTGTGCTCTGTGGAAAGTGCCGTCCTCAGCTGTTTCCGAGGGGTCAGTGCTATGAAAATGTCTCTGGGAGCCAGAGCAGACAGGCTTGAAAAGTTTGGCTGACTGATTTAAAGTAGACAACCTAATTTAGGAGGTAGCCTTGCCTGTAACTGTTTCTGTGGTAAACTTCTCCTGCAGAACTGACAGAAACAGAGCCAGAAAAGAAAAGTACGAATCATGCCTAAAAATGCACTTTTGTGCCATTGTTTTTCAGGTGTTGAGCCCAGGAATCAAGGAGGAGAAATTCCTGTCTTGGATTCTGTCTGAGCCTCTCATTCTCCTGTGGTTCCCAACCTGCTACCGCCTGTCAACCACACAACAGGCCACTTACCCTGTTCGGTGCGGTGCCTGCAAGACCTTCCCAATTACAGGACTAAGGTAGAACCATCATGGTATTTCACAGACAGAAATATTCCTCTAACAGAGGAGCCACATCTCTCTAGATTCTTCTCACATATCTGGAACTCAGTTGACTTTTTCAGCTCAACAATTCCCTGTCTGAGGCATCCTAGCCAAAAATAAGTTTATGTCATCTCCTATAATTCGTGGAATGTTAAACTCTTCTACTAATTTATACACTGACTACTAAACATTCTTATTCCTCTAAAGGGAAAAATGATCTCTTGTTTCAAAAAAAATTACACTTTTACTTACACACTTTGGAGGCCACCTGTAATAAGAACAGCTTATGTTTGTTAACTGTTAAGCAAATGCTAGACTAGAGTGAGCAGTTCACATGAATTATTTCATTTCAAACATGTTACATGCCTTTTGAAAAGGTTGCATTACTGTCTCCAATTTGCAGAAACGTTAAATTGACGTGGTTAGCAAGTGGCAAAGGCTGCATTCTGAAGCCAGAGTCCCTGCCTTGCAACTGTGGCGCTATGCTGCCTCCCTGTGTAGACAACTGGAAACAAGGGATGGGACTCAAAGGAAAAACGTGCATTTGTGAGAGCCACATGGCCTGCCGAGAGACAAGGGCAGCTAGGTTTAGGGCTGAGTGATTCAGACCTTACAACAGCTTTCAGGATGACAGGCAAACTCCCATCTTAGAGAATGGTTGATGTAGGTCTCCCAAAAACTAAACAATGAGGATGTAAAATTAGAGTTGTTATTATTACAGGTTTGGGAAGGAGAGAAGGAAACTAAAAGTTCTAGAGCAGGCACAGACGGCCCATTATTTGTGATGGGTGAACACAGGAATGGAGAAGAGGTAGGAGTGAAGCTCATACCTGAGGTGCCCAGGTGGGCAGGGGTCTGGAGGCTTGGCTCTTGCTCACTTTATTTCACTTCCCTTCCCATATTTCCCAACCTTAACTAGCTTAGAAATTAAACACTGTTCCCACAGTTGTAAAATAAACTGCTCTGCCCATAAAAAGCCTGGATATGAAGTCTTAATTTTGCTGAGAAAATGAATTGAGTTTGCAGGGAATTTGGAGGACACAGGGAAATGTGGCTCATAAAAAAGCTCTTTACACATAACTGAACTTGAGATGATAAAATATATCAACAGGCAGGACTGTTTGAAGCCAAGCAAGCAGGACCAGAGAAATATCCATAGTACAGTGAAAAATACTCTTCTTATATTGGACACTGGAGGCACAGGAATGTCATTTACCATGTTACATACATGTCATAATCACTTAATCAACAAGCAATATTAAAAGTTGTTTTTGAAAAAAAAGTTTTTGTATAATTCTTAGACTGAGCCAGGTATAGAATTAATTTTGCAATTATATAAAACACAACTTTTACCTTAAAATATTTTTTCAAAATCATTATGTATGACATAAATCAGGTGTTAGTATTCCTAATTTATAGATGGCAAAAATTGAATATCAAAGATTTTAAGTGACTTGCTCAGATCATCCAAGAAAAGAACAAAACACAGAACAAGAAATGACATTCTTTGGCTGGGCATAGTGGCTAGTGCCTATAATCCTTGCTATTTTAGAGACAGAGATCAAGAGGATTGTGGATTTGAGGCCAGCCCAGGCTAACAGTTAGAAAGACCCACATCTCAATGAAAAGAAGTAGAGCACATGACAGACATGGCACATGTCTGTCATCCCAGCTAACAGAAAGCTAAAATACAAAGATCACAGTCCAGGCTGGCCTGGGCATAAAAATGAGACCCTATTTGAAAAAACATTCAAAGAAAAATGTGGCTGCATGGCTCAAGTGGTAGAGTGCCTGCCTAGCAAGTTCAAACCCCAGTACCACAATACACAAAAAAGTGCCATACTTTGAGTTTTAGAATATGTCCTTATCGGTTAAAAATAGATTAAGCTTCCTCTTAGAAATACTTCCATGTGAACTAACTTTCTTCCCAGACATCCAAGGCAAGGTTAAAAAAAAAAAAGGAGGGGGTATCAACGGTTTTTAGAGGTCTTTTACCTCCAGCTGTCGGAGTCTATTAAAAGTTGTTTGGTCAGGGCACAGTGCCTCATGCCAACTACACAAGAAGCACACATAGAAGGATCACAGTCTGAGGTTGACCTAGCCAAAAATGAAAAATACTCTATCTGAAAAATAACCTAAAGCAATAAGGACTGGAGGCCCCTCAAGTGGTAGAGCACCTGCCTAACAAGCACAAGGCTCTGAGTTCAAACCCCTGTACTTTCAAGAAAAAAAAAAGTTTGTACACTTTACAATCCTTACCTTAAATTTCAGTTTTTGGCTCCCAAACACTCCCAGTAATGGCTTTAGATTTAGAGAGATTAATAAAGCCACTGGAGAATGGAAGCATCCACAGATCTGAAGGCAGCAGAAAAAGGGCAAAAACTGAGCCTTCTAAAGAAAGAAAAGGCACAAGGACCAAAGAATGTCCCTAATCAGAGAATTAAATTCTAGAGGGACATGATACATTTATGCTCTGAAGAACCATGTAAGGTTAAGACAAGATTGGGGGAAGTCCTTGGTTCTCTATTTGGTAAAAGCACCAACAACAAACAACATCTGTACATGGTGTCAGAGGACAGAGGAACAAATTTAAGGACAGAGTTAGCATATGGTCCTAGGCAAGCCCACTACAGCTGTATGGAGTTAGGAAATAAACTCGCACTATGAGAGTGCATTGTTCAGTTACACAAAATATGGCTGCAGACTTAAGGGTTCTCTACAGCTTGTGGCACACAGTGCCCAGCCTATAGAAGGCACTTGGTATTGGGGTTGGGGCAGGGAAGGTAAATCAGACTTTTATAGCATAGTATGTTGGATAAAAACCATATTGACATAATGCCTTATAAAATACTATTAAAAGAAAATTTCTTTGATTAAATAAGAAATTGGAGTCATCTAACATCCCTATCAACTTTGATAGAAACCTTATACTCATTAGCTAGCTCAGACATCTCCTGTATGTTTTGGGATGCTCTTTCTCTGCCTGAATGTTATTTATTTGATTCCCTACTGGTAACAATGTACAGTGCTTTTCCATTTTAATTGACAGATACCGCTGTCTCAAGTGCCTAAACTTTGACATTTGCCAAGGGTGTTTCATATCTGGTCTTCACAGCAAGTCCCACCAGAAGCTACATCCTGACGTCGAACACTGTGTTCAGATAATGTCTAATACAACATACTGAAGTATTTATTTTTCAAGTCCTTATAAGATACAGCCATCAAAAAACCTTACTTCCAATAAACCACAGATTCTTCTTCTATCATATCTTAAAATATTTAAGACAAAGAATTGACAACTCAGCCTTAAATACCTTTCAATGCAAATGTGCTTTCTTTACATTGCAGATTCTAATAAAAGCATTTGAGGACAAGAAAATGTTAAATAGAGTCCAACCTGACCATTGATCCCCTCTAATGAGCTAGAAAATATCTGTGAAAGTTAATCAAGAGAGGCATCAGAAATTGGTATGGATGGAAAATTAAAAGGCTCTGATTTGGCAAAAATGATGTAATACAACTTACAGTTGTTATATTTTTGGATGATTTTTTTCTTTTTTAACATGTCTTCCCCTGAACCCTAAGTTTCAAGTATTTTTTTCTTTAGAAAAAAAAGAAAAAGAAAGATTATTATCTAGGTTTTTCCTGGAAGAGTGGCTAATGCTTCATTTTGGAAGAAAGTTAGTAGAACCCGCAAGTAAATTTAGTTCTTTCTAAGAAGGGGAAATATAATGGTACATTTTAAGCAGAAAGCAGCCTATTTTTTCCCAGAAAAAACATTTATCTTTCCATCACTAATTTCCTGTGACTCAGTTTCTCCATGTAAATAGCATCCCTCTTAAACACCCAGCACCAAGTGATGATGGATGTTGATTGGTTGCCTTTGCCAAGGAGAATTTCCCCTCCTATCTTTAACATGAATGGTCCACAAAAGGCAAGTGCCTGGATCTTGTCAAATAAGTTCCAGAGAGCATTTCCTTGGTAACCTGCATTAACTCTGTGGTCCACGCTCATTGGCCTGTGATCTTCTGGGTCTTGAAAAGCTAGGGTTTGGATGATGTTACAGTGACACCGTGTGACCACCTTTTTTATTACACTTTAAATTTCAAGGGCTGAACAGCCTTTAATCAAACATCCTATTCCTTCTTTTTGGTAGAAGTTCTCAAGGTCGGGAAGATGGATGAATTTCAAGTGGCCCACGAATCCACTGAAATTGGACACAGAATTAAATCTGTGATGTTTTTTGTGGAGTTAAATTCACATGTTATCCAACTTGCAAAGGAATCACACTTCCTTTAACAAACATAGACTTACTCCTTTCATTCTCTCCTCTAGCTTTAGAATTGCCAATTACTTACTGGGTTACCCTAAGGAAGAGGAGTTATTCAGGGAGTTGCTGCATTCAACTTGGAGATTTGTGTGTGGGTTTCTATAGAGAGAAAAGGGAAGAAAATTTCAGAGTAAAGAACTAAGATTATATTCCTAAGTAAATAATCTTAATAAATAAAAGTAAGAGAAATAATTCCAAAAGCTTTCGTGGTGGACAGTCTACCGAAGCAAGGAAAGAAAACCATGTTTAGAACCATGTGATGTCTTTTATAACCTTGGCCATTCCAGCAGTTGTCAGCAAAGGAAAATACAAAACTCCTCCTCAGAACCCTCAGAAACAACCTGCTCCGGGGGTGCCTTAGGAGAAATGAAGCTATGAGAAGGCAGTGGCTGTTGGGCCAGGTGAATCCAAAAGTCATGGCTAACCATGTGCAGGCCAGGTGAGTGTCTATGAGTGACAGTCCCTCAGATTGGCAGCACAGAGGACCTAGGTGTTGGGTTCCGCGGCCAGCATAGGACAGGGCAGCAGGTTGTCTAATGCTAAAGAAGGAAGGTGGTAGAAGGAAAGATTAAGGAACCTTTCCCTCTAGAAATGAATGGTCTTTACTTTTATAGTAGAACTAAGAGGCAAGAACACCTTTTAGTGACTATTCAACCATTTAAAGTAATTACTGCAACTGAAGGAAGGCATCAGAAAGAGACAGACAATCCTTGGACAATTGGGATAACTTTGTTTTATAGTCCCAGTTTTTGCTGTTTTGCTTTTGAAAAATGAATTAAAAGTTTATAGTTTACTCTTTAAAAATAAAAAAGACATATTGTATCCCACCACTCACAGATAAGTGCTTTTACATTGTAATGTTAGTAAAACAGGCATTCTGCTACCATTCCGATACAGTTTTTCATTTTTCTTTTCACCTACATTAAATGAAGACTGTGCCCATGTGATTAGCTTCCAAATCATCATTTTTATCAACCTTATTCACATCTTTAAAAGGAAATGTAATAAATCGTAAGTAATCTCTTATCACTGAAAGTGTTTATTTCCAAATTCCCCCTCCTCCATAATTCTGTAGCTAACATCCCTCTATACGCATCTTCCCACATTTTTATTATTTTGCTAAGATAAACTCACTGGGCTCTCCACATCTATTTCTAGTGCCACAGGCAGGGTGGTCCTTTCGTGTCACTCTCACAAACCTTCTGCTGGCTTCCCACCATCAAAGGAAGCCAAAGCTCTCCCAACTGCTTTTCTCCTGGTTCTAAAAATTCCATTCCCCACCTGCTCTGACTTGTTCCACTTCAGCCATATACCTCGCCTTTCTGCTCCTGGGCACATCTGGGCATTGGTACCCTTATGCCCCCTTCCTACATGGTTTGATACTTCACCTAACAACCCATCAAAGGTTTTTGCTCAGATGTCATCTCTTCCTTAATCTTTTTTCTTATGACCATTTACCATTTCAGCCCCTGTCTTCACTCTGTCACTATCAGTCATCCTCCCTTATTTTATATTTTGGTGGTACTGGGATTTGAAGCCAGGGCCTCATGCTTGCTAGCCAGGTGCTCTAGCTTGAGTCATGCTCCAGCTCTTTCTGCTTTAGGCATTTTTTGAATAGGGTCTTGTGTTTATGCCTGGCCAGTCTGGACCTCCATTCTCTTATTTATGTTCACCACATAGCCAGGATAACAGGCACACACCACAGCAACCAGCTTTTATTGGTCAAGATGAGGTCTCCCTAGTTTTTTGCCTGGGCTGGCCTTGAACTGTGATCCTCCCAATCTCTGCCTCCCAAGTAGCAGGATTACTGGTGTGAGTGACCATGCCTGGCCCTTGTTTGCTGTCAGACATTTTATAGATCTTATTATTTAATTTATTTGTTTACTACTGTATCCTGCACTGTTAATGTATGCTTTGTGATGGAAAGAATCTTTCATTGATTCCAGTTGTATTACCAGAATTTATACTGGCATCTGAATATGGTAGATGCTGATTGTTGGATATGGGTAGATGGACAGATGGATGAATAGTAAAATGGATGCATGTACAATAGATAAGTTGGATCACAATTTCTTTCAGAATGGAGCATGAAAGAGAGTCAGAAGGAGAGATGGAACCCAGAGTTGGAACAGGTGGTAAAGTTTAATTGAGCCTGGAACAGAGACAGACACAGAAGCCTTGTCCTGAGTCAAGTAAAGTAACTGTGGGGCAAGGAAGGGTCAATTTTCTTTGCTATGACTCATTTACTTTACCAAACAACAGAGATAACTTTTCCTTCATACTCTGAGTAGTATTTGTGAAGATGAAACAAAACAAAAAAAATAGAGAATTGCAAAGGCTATGTAACACTAAAGACTATTTAAGTTTCACTGTGCTATATTCTGTCTTCCTCAAACAAGATAGGGTTGCTTCCCCAAGATAACAGTGTGTGATAATTTTCAAATTACCCTGGATTTTGATGAGTCCTGAGATTCTGATTGGTGACTGATCTAGGAAAAATGAATGCAGACTATTCCCACTTCACCATGTGATAATAGGAAAAAACTCATCTTTGATACCTATTAAATGGGCACATTAGCACTGACCATCTTCTAAGAGGTTTATGGTTATTGCCAAGTGATAATACTGAATTTATTCAGTGATTCAGCAAATGATCTGCCTGGTAAAAACCTTCCTCCCTTTTGATATAGATTTAATTTCTATATAATTGTTCATACTGAGAGTAATGCTTTTATTTGCAAGAACATAATTGAAAGCTATGTGACAAATATCACTACTGTTATTGAATATTTGGGAATGTTCTTGCAAATGTAATAGAAAGGAAAATTAAAATGTTGAAAAAGAACAGACAAAATTACTTCCATCTTCAGCTAATATAATTGTGAATCCCCAAGAAACCCCAAGTCACTCTAGCAAAAACTACTAGAATTAATAGGCTTTGAATGATGGTGGAGCATAAATAAATATCCACAAAATTCATAGTTTGTCACTCAACTAGCAACAACTAGCTAGAATTTTTATCAAAACCTTATCTATAATTAATATAAATTTTGTTTTAAAAAGAAAATAGGAAAAAATTTAATGAAAAATAAAACTCATATAAATAAAATAATAACATTCCATTGAGTACAGAAAATAGGACTTGAACAAAAGGAGAAATACCGAATACCTAAAGGGGATGACCCTAGCATAACTATGTCATGTTCCCAAAAATAATACAGTTATTATTTTTTTTATTATTTTTATTCACAGATTCACTATTGACAAATTCACCTACTTTCAAAATTTTATTTATAATTCATAATTAATATTGAAGGCACTATGCTGTATTTACAGACATCTGCAGAAAGGAAAAACATTCAAGTTGCCAACACATACATTTTCAGTTGGGATTGAACTGCAGGTGTTCTGCCTTGTTGTTTCAGTTCTCATACTGCAAACAAATGTCCTTCACACAGTCTATTCTAGGCCATGTTGCTCACAATTTTGTGCCTTTTGTAGGTGGTGTCACTGTTGGAAAGGACCCTCAAGTGTCATGCCATAGTCCTGTCCAGTGCTCCTACTCACAAGAAATCTATGATGTGCCTTAATGAGATAATGTGTATATAGAGCAGGTTTGGGAGGGAAGATCAGGAGTTCTGTTTGGGACACATGACAACTAGGGCATCCATGTGGAGATGTTGAGTAGGCAGTTGGCTATTCATGTCTGGAATTTGGAGAAAATGTATGTGCTGTAGATGTAAATTTGGCAACTGTTGGCATGTCTGTGGTTTTTAGAGCCATGAGATCTAAAAGTGAGTGAGATCAGCAAAGAGAATATGAATAAAGAAAAGAGGATGATCAGAAGCTGAGCCCTGCAACATTCTATGTTACAAAGTAAAGGAGAGGAGGAAGAACCAACAAGAGACTGAGAAAGAATGGTGATTGAGGTGGGAGAAAAGCCAAGAAAGTGAAGATTCTTGGAAAATAGGTGAAGAAAGTGTTCAAGGAAGAGGGCCTGGACGCCTGCTATGTGAAAGGCTACTGCTAGACAAGGTAGACTTGGTCTTCTGATTTAACAATGAGGTCATAGATGACCTTGAAAAGAACATCGTAAGACACTGGTACCAGAAATAGTCAGACTAGAGAGGGTTAAAGAAAGAATACGAACTGAGAAATTGAAAATACCAAGTAAGAAAATTCCAGAATTTCTGACTATAGAGGGGGGGGGAAAGTATAAGTGGTAGGGAGACTAAGGTTAAGAGAGTGTTTAGTTATGATGAAGAAAATAACAAATTCATGTTTTTGAAAGAAGTGAATTTATAATGAGAGAAATTAATGATTTGGTGAGATGGAGGCGAGATGCAATATGGAGAATTTGCTTTAGAAGACTAGTATCTATGAAGCAATAAAAGAAATGCAAGATTTGGCCAAATGGAACTTTACTCTATAGCAATGAAACTACCATATAGGAATGAAAGCACGCTATATAGTAGACAAGAATGTTTAGTGCTGCATTGACAGTCAGGGAAATAAAACAGAAACAATCTCAGGGTTCCCTGACAGAAAGATGGTGAAATGCGTATGATACGATATATCAGTATCTAATAAACCTGCCTAAAAGAACGAGTTTTAGCTCCTAGCTGTTATACCAGAGCTGATATCATCACATCCAGGGAGAAACAAAGCAAGTGGTGAACGATATGTAGGGAGTTATTCCATCTTTGTTTAAAAAACAAATTTAGTATATGTTTTGATGTTTAGAAATGTTTGTAGGACTAAATAAAATGTGTGTGAGAGACCACACTGGCACCCTCATCTCAGACTCTCAGTCTCTAGAGCTGTAATATGATAAATGTGTTATTTAAGCCACACAGCCTATGGTATTTTTTCATAGCAGCCCAAAAGAAGACAAAGTAGAACAATCCCAAACATTAGAATGATCTCAGATGGGGTAGGAATAGAGTACATCCTCAGAAAATGTTAGAATAATCTCTTCTTTCCCAGTGGCTGTCATTGTGTCTTTTAGACATCATTACAAAATGTCAAAAGTAATTTTATATTTATCTGTTTGTTAGATATAAAGTCTCTGTGAGCAGTGAGTTCTCTGCTTTTTGTTGTTTTCTTCTTTTTCTTTTAACTGCAGTAACTCAAGATGATCAGATACTTTAAAATTTCTTTTTAAATTAAGGAATAAAGCTAAATGGAATTGTACAAAGTCAAATATGCCTGACCTTCAACTGGTCTGTGTTCTTTCAGATGATAAACACACATGTCTACTTAGAATCCCTAGTATATGACCTGAACAAGATGACCTGGGAGATCCTCTGCTGTCATTCCTGAATTCCTTTGCATTCACATATCTGGATTGTCGTGGAGAAGGGAAATGTAATTTTCCTTCCTGCTATTGGCTAATATGTGTGGAAAAGAACAGAGGGAAATGTTGGGTTACTTTACTGCTTTTTGGGGGTATTTAACATTTTTGAAAAAGACTTTCCTCAATGCATAACTGATCATGAAAAACCACTCCAACTTATAAAACTGTACTTTCTAACAGGCTCTCCATTCAGCACAATAGTTCTAAAGTACCAGTGTATGCAATGCCAGCTGGGTCAGTGGGGACAGGAGCCAGAGAGGCCTCCAAACATGTGCACCAGGGAATATCTTGGGTTCCACAAGTAGATGACAACACCCCACATCACCAGGTGAGTCCAAAAACATCTAGGAACATATTTCTTAAGCAACATTCTATCTCCAATCCTTCCTTCCTTCCTTCCTTCCTTTCTTCCTTCCTTCTTTCCTTCCTTCCTTCCTTCCTTCCTTCCTTCCTTCCTTCCTTCCTTCCTTCCTTCCTTCCTTCCTTTCTTCCTAGTTATTTCCTTTTAGTCTTATTCAAAACATGTCTCAGTATATGGGATGTTTTCAATTCTTATAAAACACTATCCACCTTTTCCTTTGTAATTTCTTACAGTTTTATGTTTAATAAAAAGTTCTCCATGAAGAAATCAAAAAAACTCTTTAGCTGTATTTTATTTTAACATGTTTTGTCTTAACATTTAACGTTTAAATCTGACTTTTATTTTGATGCATGATAAGAGGTGATGATAATTTCCTGCTTCTGTTTTACTTAACTGTTTTCTTTCTCTATATGTGTATCTTGGTTCCTTTACTATGTACTAAAATGTTCACTATTTTAGAGCTTTCTATTCAATTCAGTTGCTTTTTTAAATTTTTACATAAGAACTCATTATTTGAGAACTGGCAGAGTGGCTCAAGTGGTAGAGCACCCGCCTAGCAAACACAAGGCCCTGACTTCAAACCCTAGTACCGCCAAAAAAAAAGTTATTTGAATTATTCTAGCATTATAATATCTATTCACATATTGCAGAGCAAGTTCATCCTTTATTTTAAACCACTTTATGGAGGTATGATTGACATGTAAAAAGTGATGCATATTTCATGTTTACAATATGACTGGAGATGCATACATACCCAGGCGACTCTTGTGTACATTAGATGTGTGACTATACTTGAGTGTGTCGATATGTTTGTCATGTTCATGACCATAAACCCAAACATCAGCTGGTTTTGGAAATAGACTGTATTTTAATTAAAAAATCACTATCATGTTCTTATAGTGGAGTTTTAGGGACGTGGGTTAAGTTCAAACCAAAACTTCATTTCCCCTATTTCTTGCTTCTGTAGACCACAGTTGGCATTAAGAAGGAACTGTGGAGAACTCGTGAATCCATTAATGCTCTGCACAGGGAAAGAAGGTAAGGACCATGTGTGATGCAGAAATGCTGCCAGCTGAGACAAATCAGCAGGGCTCCCTTAGCTTCTATAGAAAAATTCTGTACAAGGATTTTACTTTGCTCCTTTTATTTAATTGGAAACAATTTTTTGGTAGTACTGGGATTTAAACTTAGGGCCTCACACATGCTAGACAGGCACTCTACCACTTGAGCCATGCCTCAAACTCCCTGACCACCATCACCTTTTTTTTTTTTTTTTTGGCTTTAGTTATTTTTCAGATAACGTCTCATATTTTTGCCTAGGGCAAACCTTAGACTGAGATTCTCCTACCTTTGCCTCCCATACAGCTGGGATCACCAGCACGCATCATCATGTGTGGCTTGCTGGTTGAGATTCGGGTCTTGCTAACTTTTTTGCTCAGGCTGACCTTGAACCACAATCCTCCTAATTTCTGCCTAAGTAGCTTGGTTTATAGTCATGAGCCATCAATCCCAGTCTTAATTTGAAACAAATTCTTTAAGCAGAGAAGTCCTGTCATTCTGATATGAAGGTAAAAGAGTCGTTGGAATCTATTTGAGTAGTTAGGCATAATAAAAATTCACCCAGCTTGTGGTAGCAAGCTTTTATTTTTGATTACCTGAATTTATTCCTCAAAGGCTGTTTAAGCATTTTCAGTGAAGTGTGGGTCCTTATGTATGTCTTGTGTGTGTCCTGCCTGTTTCTAAAGAAATCAGCACACTTTCTCCAACAACATCTTTTACTAGGTTTACTAAGTTGACTGGAAACTGTCCACCATCAAAAAGGAAATCATTATTTCATTTTCTGTCACCTGTTGCCATTCTTTTAGAATACAGAATCCCTGATTCCTCAACAAGAAATTACCCCTTATTTTCAGGCACAAAATTAATAGCTAATGGATGCTCAATAAATTAATGACTCTATCTGTGATGAGATATTATTTATAATCTAAATGTATGAAAAAAAGAGATGTTTTTAAATTCTGTGATAACTCATAAAAGCTTAATAAAAAGTATGAAAGTAACTGAAATATTAAGTAATTTTAATCTTTTTCATGGAATTAAAAAAATGGAAATAAAATCAGAGAAAGTGGCATGAAAAGGCAATTTTAAAAGTTAACATGTAGAAATAAAAAGGAAATTTTGAAGCTTAGTTCTTTTAAAACTTAAATTCTAAAATAATTTTTAAAACTAATTCTTTAAAGCTAAATTATTCCTTTTTTGTATAATCTACATCTGCTATATACATCTTTGGTAGCCTAATAAAGTATTTATCACTATAAGCATGCCTAGGTGTAAGGTTGGTCCATTTTTGTTCATGTTTGCACCATCATTTTATCAGTGATTTGTATAAAATTATAGATGGCATGCCTCTCAAATGTGTGTGATATGATAGTAAAAGCATAGTTTATAAGCTTTATAACAATTTTCAATCATTAAGATATAATAGTCTAGAACAATAGAGCAATTAATAAGGACCAAATTCTAAGGTATTAAACAGAAGCCTATAGCAGTAGACCCAGATTTACAGCAAACAGTGTGAAAGAACTGAGACATACAGTTAAATGCAAGTTCATAACAGCATTACATCACTGATTATTTAAAAAGCAGCACAGTCTGATTATATATTGAAAGAGGGTGATTCAGTTGTTGGTGACCTATTTATTACTCTACAATGTACTAGGGACTCATCAGGGGAAGTCATATTTCACTGCACTGTGCATAATTCACTTTCTTGGGAGCAGTTGGGCTCTTGTTGAAAATGAGATTCAAACTGCTTAGCTACAGAAAGCAGAAATACATATTAAAAGAATGAAAATTTAGAAAGGTAGATTTCAGGTCATTTGAGAGAAATTATTGCTCAGATTATCTGAACTGTTTGTTAATAGTGGATATTTGCTTGGAAAGTAGTGGGCTTCCAGATGCTAGAAATAATTCTATCAGATGAATTCTGCTTACTAGAAACACTCCATAAAAATTTCTTCTTAAAACATAAAAGCAGAGTAAGAAAATAACTGGGTATCTGATAATGCTCTGCTACATTCCCCTGTACTGTGGAAGAATGACACACAAGACTCCTAGCTATCCGAGGATGGTGGATGAGCCAGAGAGGAGGGAGGGATGTGTGTGGTGTACAATATGAAAGAGAGAGACTGTTAGCAATAGCAACCAAAACAGGCACACTTTAGGTACAGAGAACCATGTCTAGAGCCTTCTGAGTGTGTTTCTTTGTTGTCATTTATATAAAACCCTTGACTGACTCCTTTCTGAAAAACCCATCCTATGGTCATGTTTGACACTCCAATTACAATCAAGGACTTTAGAGTCAGATTCCTCTCTCACCTGTTTGACTGACACTTGAAGACTATCTTTCAGAGACACCAGCCTTGGATGGCATCACAAACTATACTCTAGGACCTCTGCAAGCATTATGGCAATTAGGAATTTTAAGGATTCTGACATTGAGAAATGTTGCATTTCGCACCAGACAACCAATTTCAACAAATTCTATAAATATACCAACAGTGGTGATCAAAGAATAAAACTACATTTAAACAATTTTAATCGCATACCTACCGTATGATAGAGATTATTTTAAGCCAGAGCCTGGGGACATAGTAATAAACAAAATAGAAAAAAATTCCATGATCAAGAGACAATAGCAAATTCCAAGATGGCGGCTAGAGGGAGGAAGCAGAAAGCATGCCACCTGTAGTGAAATCTTGGAGAGATGTTGGAGACACACCTTGCAGGCAAAACCACTGAGAAGAGGCAAAACTTTTACCCCTCCACACCTCCAGCCGGTGCAGAGAATCTCCACTTCACGTTAAATGGAGAAACCTGGAGGGCCCCCAGGCCGCCAGTTGCCCACACCCAGACAGCTTGGGAAGACGCAGATAAGGTGAGCTAAGCGGTACGCGGTACTCCCACAGACAACCCTGGGCCAGATCACCATAGCCCCCTGGACAGACCTACCTCCACCTGGGGAAAAAAGAGAAACTGAGTAATAAGCAATAAGAACAATAAAGACACATTGCAAAGAGGGTGGGACGCCCTGAGCACCGAAGATGGGGGGAGGGTAATTCTTCCCAGAACTGTAAATAAACAAGCCAGGCCTGGCCGGAAAGGCTCTGGTGGGAGCGGGGTGTGCACCCAGCAATCAGGAGCAGGAAAGCTTGTAAGAGTGGTGGAGGGAGGAAAACTTCACAGGAGAGGGGGGAAGACCCACCTCCCACATGAGCTGTAAACAAACACGATGGCCGGCAGAAGCAGCGGCACATGCCCAGCAATCAGGAGCGGGAAAGCTTGTAAAAGCAGCAGTGGGAGGAAAACTCCACAGGAGAGGGGGAAGACCCACTTCCCACGTGAGCTGTAAGCAAACACGCAGGTCAGAGAAAGTGGGTGCAGTGTCACCTCCCCCAGTGTGCTTGGAAAGGGGAAAGCTTGTAGCAGTGGCTCATGCACAGGAGAACTCTGAGTAAAAAAAGTCTGTGGGCCAGGTGAGTGCTAAGCTCACCCCAGAGATCTGCATAAATAACGCCTCCAGCAACAGCAGGCTAACAGCAGGGGGCAGGCAAGCCACAGCCACAGGTGGCCATTCACAAACCTGTCTCCAGACTCTTTTTTTTCTCTCTCCCTACCTTTGATGAGAAAACAACTGAACTACACCTGCATCCTGAAAAACATACTAAAACTGTATTGCATTTGAACTTGGGACACTTTGTGGGTTTGTTTTGTGTGTGTGTGTGTGTGTGTGTGTGCAGTTTTGTTCTACTTTATGCGTGCCCTTTGATGAGACAACTACAGAACAACATCTGAGGCACCATCTCCAGGATTTGAGGCTGAGACGGACACCAAAATTATTAAGACTGAAACTTCATTGCATTTGAACTTGGAGGGTTTTTTTTCTATTTTTCATTTTGTTATATTTTATTTTATTTTTATATACATATTTTTTTTTCATTTATTTTTTTAAATTTTTATTCTTATCTTTATTCTTTTTATTTTTTATTTTCAATCTTCTCTCTGTCTCTCTAATGCCTGTACAGCTTACTGTCGATTAGTACACTAATGCTCCCTGTTTATATCTTTGAAACTCTTTTGTTTGATTCTTTGTTTTGTTTTTTCCTACTTGTTTATTTGTTTTTCCCTTTTTCTTTAACTTCTTTGCTTTCCATCTCCTCTCACCCTTCCATTCTAAATATCACCATTGTTATTATTAGAAGCTAGAAAATACACAGTTGCACACAGTACAGGGACAGTAATAACACCAAGGGCAATGACAGGAAGATGGAAAAAACAGGGAAACCAATTTCCCCACAGCAAAAAATTAGTACAGGAACTAGAGGGAAATGAAGAAAACAGATACTCAGATACAGACTCCAACAAAATGAAGGTACACTATGCCAAAGAACTCAATGAAGCCCATAAGAATAATTTTAAAAGAAGACATACTGCAGGTACTCAATGAGAATTTTATAGAGATGATACTGGATATGGTCAACCAAAATGTACAGGAGACACTCAAGAAATTCCAAGACAATGAAAATAGAGAATTTTAAAAAGCAAAGAAGAAATAAAGGAAACCATAGAAGCACTGTATAAACACCAAAATGAAACAGAGAACACAATTAATAAAGAGATAAATGAACTCAGGAAAAAATAGATAACATTAAAGAGAAAACCACCCAAGATATGGAAAACCTCAGGAAAAAAGAACGAAACAGAACTGCAAAACAAAACAGAAGGCCAATCCAGAAGAATAGAACAAACAGAAGACAGAATCTTAGATCTTGAAGATGAAATGGTAATTAAAGGAAAAACCAAAGCACTATTAATTAAACAACTCAAGTCCTGTGAAAAGAAAATGCAAGAACTCACCAACTCCATCAAAAGACCAAACTTGAGAATCATGCGCATCAAAGAAGGAGAAGAGGTGCAAGCAAAGGGAATGCATAATATATTCAACAAAATAATAACAGAAAATTTCCCAAATCTAGAGAAAGATATTCCCATCCATATGCAAGAGGCCTCCAGGACACCAAACAGACCAGATCAAAATAGAACTACCCCATGACATATCATCATTAAAACAACAAGTTCAGAAACTAGAGAAAGAATATTGAAGGGTGTAAGAGAGAAAAAACAAATAGCATACAAAGGTAAACCCATCAAAATCACAGCAGACTTCTCAACAGAAACATTAAAAGCAAGAAGAGCATGGGGTGAGATCTTCCGGGCACTGAATGAAAATAACTTCAACCCCAGGATACTCTACCCAGCAAAGCTATCATTCAAAATAGATGGAGCAATAAAAGTCTTCCATGATAAGCAGAAACTAAAACAATATGTGACCACAAAGACACCACTACAAAAGATTCTTCAAGGGATTCTGCACACAGAAAGTGAAACCCAACTTAACCATGAAAAGACAGGCAACACCAAACCACAGGAAAAGAAAAAGCAAGAGAGTAGAGAGTAACCTCAACTTAGGTACACACAATCAAACCTTCAAACAACTAAGACAACTAAATGACAGGAATCACCACATATCTATCAGTACTAACTCTTAATGTTAATGGACTTAATTCACCCATCAAAAGGTACCACTTGACGAAATGGATTAAAAAGAAAGATCCAACAATTTGTTGCTTACAGGAGACCCATCTAACCAACAGAAATAAGCATAGGCTTAGGATGAAAGGCTGGAAGAAGATTTACCAAGCCAATGGCCCCCAAAAACAGGCAGGAGTAGCAATACTTATCTCTGACAAAGTAGACTTCAAACCTACATTGATCAAATGAGATAAAGAAGGACATTCCATACTAATAAAATGGGAAATAGACCAAAAGGAAATAATAATTATCAACCTGTATGCACCCAATGTCAGCGCACCCAATTTCATCAAACATACCCTGAAAGACCTAAAAGCATATATTAATGCCAACACAGTGGTTGTGGGAGACTTTAACACCCCATTATCTAATAGATAGGTCATCCAAACAAAAAAATCAATAAAGAAATCCAAGATCTAAAACATACAATAGATCAAATGGAGCTACTTGATGTCTACAGAACATTTCATCCAACTTCTACACAGTATACATTCTTCTCAGCAGCCCATGGAACCTTCTCCAAAATAGATCATATCCTAGGGCACAAAGCAAGCCTCAGCAAATATAAGAAAACAGAAATTATACCATGCATACTTTCTGATCACAATGCAGTAAAACTAGAACTCAACAACAAAAGTAAAGACAAAAAATATGCAAGCAGCTGGAAACTAAATAACTCATTACTTAATGAACAATGGATCATTGATGAAATAAAAGAGGAAATTAAAAAGTTCCTGGAAGTCAATGAAAATGAAAACACAACCTACCGGAACCTATGGGACACAGCAAAGGCAGTCCTGAGAGGAAAGTTTATAGCCATGAGTGCATATATTAAAAAGACTGAAAGATCCCAAATCAATGACCTAATGATATATCTCAAACTCCTAGAAAAGCAAGAACAAGCAAATCCCAAAACAAATAGAAGGAGAGAAATAATAAAAATAAGAGCTGAAATCAATGAAATAGAAACCAAAAAAACCAAACAAAGAATTAATGAAACAAAAAGTTGGTTCTTTGATAAAACAAACAAGATTGATAGACCCCTGGCAAACCTGACTAAAATGAGGAGAGAAAAAACCCAAATTAGTAGAATCAGGATGCTAAAGGGGAGATAACAACAAACACCATGGAAGTCCAGGAAATCATCAGAGACTACTTCAAGAACCTATATTCAAATAAATTAAAAAATCTTAAAAAATGGACAGATTTCTAGACATGTATGATCATCCAAAACTGAACCAAGAGGAAATTAATCACCTGAATAGACCTATAACACAAAATGAAATTAAGCAGCAATCAAGAGTCTCCCCAAAAAGAAAAGTCCAGGACCTGATGGATTCTCTGCTGAATTCTATCAGACCTTTAAAGAAGAACTGATACCAACCCTCCTTAAACTGTTCCACAAAATAGAAAGGAAAGGAAAACTGCCAAACACATTTTATGAAGCCAGTATTACACTTATCCCAAAACCAGGCAAAGACACCTCCAAAAAGGAGAACTATAGGCCAATCTCCTTAATGAACATTGATGCAAAAATCCTCAACAAAATAATGGCAAACCGAATTCAACAACACATCAAAAAGATTACTCACCACCACCAAGTAGGCTTCATCCAAGGAATGCAGGGGTGGTTCAACATACAAAAATCAATAAACGTAATAAACCACATTAACAGAAGCAAAGACAAAACCACTTGATCATCTCCATAGATGCAGGAAAAGCCTTTGATAAGATCCAACACCATTTCATGATAAAAGCTCTAAGAAAACTAGGAATAGAAGGAAAGTACCTCAACATTATAAAAGCTATATATGACAAACCTACAGCCAGCATTATACTTAACGGAGAAAAACTGAGACCATTCCCTCTAAAATCAGGAACAAGACAAGGATGCCCACTATCTCCACTCCTATTCAACATAGTACTGGAATTCCTAGCCAGAGCAATTAGGCAAGAAGAAGGAATAAAAGGAATACAAATACATAAAGAAACTGTCAAAATACCCCTATTTGCAGATGACATGATCCTATTCCTTAAAGACCCAAAAAACTCTACTCAGAAGCTTCTAGACATCATCAATAGCTACAGCAAGGTAGCAGGATATAAAATCAACATAGAAAAATCATTAGCATTTCTATACACTAACAATGAGCAAACTGAAAAAGAATGTATGAAAACAATTCCATTTACAATAGCCTCAAACAAAATCAAATACCTAGGTGTAAACCTAACAAAAGATGTGAAAGACCTCTACAAGGAAAACTATAAACTTCTGAAGAAAGAGATTGAGGAAGACTAATTTTTGCTGTGAGGAAACTGGTTTCCCTGTTTTTTCTGTCTTCCTGTCATTGTCCTTGGTATTGTTACTGTCCCTGTACTGTGTGCAATTAAGTATTTTCTAGCTTGCAATAAAAACAGTGGTAATATTTAGAATGGAACAGTGAGCTGAGATGGAAAACAAGAAGTTAAAGAAAAGGGGAAAACAAATATACAGACAAGAGGGAGAAAGCAGAACAAGGTATCAGACAAGAGAGTTTCAAAGGTATAAACAGGGAGTGTTAGTGTACTAATTGACAGTAAGCTGAACAGACATTAGAGAGACAGAGAGAGGATTGAAAATCAAAGATAAAAAAATAAAAAATAAGTAAATGAAAGAAATATCTATATATAAAAATGAATTAAAATAAAATGGAAAATAGAAAATTAAAAAAAAAAAAAAACTTCCAAGTTTATATGCAATGCAGTTTCAGTCTTAATAATTTGGGTGTCCGTCTCAATCTCCAGTCCTGGAGTTGGTGCCTCAGATGTTGTTCTGTAGTTGTCTCATCAAAGGGGATGCATAAAGTGGAACAAAACTACACACTCACACACACACACACACACACAAAAGCCCCACCAAGTGTCCCAAGTTCAAATGCGATACAGTTTCAGTAAGTTTTTCGGCTTGCAGGTGTAATTCGGTTGTTCTCTCATCAAAGGTAGGGAGAAAAAGAAAAAAAAGCGTCTGGAGGCAGTTCTGAGAGTGGTATCTGCAACTGTGGCTTGCCTGCCTGCTGCTCTCAGCCTGTAGCTGGCGGTGTTATTTATGCAGGTCTCTGGGGTGAACTTCGCACTCACCTGGTCCCACAGGCTTTGTTTGCTCAGAGTTCTCCTGTGCGGGAGCCTCTGCTACAGGCTTTCCCCTTTCCAAGCACTGGGAAAGGTGACACTGCCCCCGCGTGTCAGGCCTGCGTGTTTATCTACGGTTCATGTGGGAGGTGGGTCTTCCCCCCTCTCCTCTGAAGTTTTCCTCCCACTGCCACTTTCAGAAGCTTTCCTGCTCCTGCTTACTGGGTGGTGCTGCTGCTCCTGCCGGCAGCCTTGTTTATTTACAGGTCACGTGGGAGGTGGGTCTTCCTTCCTCTCCTGTGGAGTTTTCCTCCCTCCTCCACTCTCACAAGCGATCCCGCTCCTGGTTGCTGGGCGCGCACCCCGCTCCCGCCAGAGCCTCTCCAGCCGCCCGGCTTGTTTATTTACAGTCCCGGGAAGGGTTCCCTTCCCCCAATCTTCAGCGCTCAGGGCGCCCCACCCTCTTTCCTGCGTGTCTTAACTGTTCTTATTGCTTATTACTCAGTTTCTCTTTTTTTCCTGGGTGGAGGTCAGTCTGTCCAGGGGGCTATGCTGCTCTGGCCCAGGCTTGTCTGTGGGGGTACTGCAGTACCGTGAAGCTCACCTGGTCCACGTCTTCCCAAGCAGTATGGGCGCCGGCCACTGGTGGCCCCGGGGGCCCTCCTCGTTTCTCCATTTAACGTGAAGTGGAGATTCTCTGCACCGGCTGGAGATGTGGAGGGGTCAAAGTTATGCCTTTTCTCAGTGATTATGCCTGCAAAGTGTGTCTCCAGCGTCTCTCCAAGATTTCACTAGAGGAGAGTCGCTTTCTGCTTCCTCCCTCTAGCCGCCATCTTGGAATCTCCCTGAGGAAGACTATAGAAAGTGGAGAGATCTCCCATGCTCATGGATTGGTAGAATCAACATAGTAAAACTGTCTATACTCCCAAAAGTAATCTACATGTTTAATGCAATTCCCATCAAAATTCCAATAACATTTATTAAAGAGATTGAAAATTCTACCATTAAATTTATATGGAAACACAAGAGGCCACGAATAGCCAAGGCAATACTCAGTCAAAAGAACAATTCTGGAGGTATTACGATACCAGACTTCAAACTATATTACAAAGCAATAACAATAAAAACAGCATGGTACTGGCACAAAAACAGACATGAAGACCAGTGGTACAGAATAGAGGACCCAGATATGAAGCCACACAACTATAACCAACTTGTCTTTGACAAAGGCGCTGAAAATATATCATGGAGAAAAGACAGCATCTTCAACAAAAACTGCTGGGAAAACTGGTTAGCAGTCTGCAAAAAACTGAAACTAGATCCATGTATATCACCCTATACCAAGATTAACTCAAAATGGATCAAGGATCTTAATATCAGACCCCAAACTCTAAAGTTGATACAGGAAAGAGTAGGAAATACTCTGGAGTTAGTAGGTATAGGTAAGAACTTTCTCAATGAAACCCCAGCAGCACAGCAACTAAGAGATAGCATAGATAAATGGGACCTCATAAAACTAAAAAGCTTCTGTTCATCAAAAGAAATGGTCTCTAAACTGAAGAGAACACCCACAGAGTGGGAGAAAATATTTGCCAGCTACACATCAGACAAAGGACTGATAACCAGAATGTATAGGGAACTTAAAAAACTAAATTCTCCCAAAACTAATGAACCAATAAAGAAATGGGTAAGTGAACTAAACAGAACTTTCTCAAAAGAAGAAATTCAAATGGCCAAAAAACACATGAAAAATTGCTCACCATCTCTAGCAATAAAGGAAATGCAAATTAAAACCACACTAAGATTCCACCTCACCCCTGTTAGAATAGCCATCATCAGCAACACCACCAACAACAGGTGTTGGCGAGGATGCGGGGAAAAAGGAACCCTCTTACACTGTTGGTGGGAATGTAGACTAGTACAACCACTCTGGAAAAAAATTTGGAGGCTACTTAAAAAGCTGGACATCGATCTACCATTTGATCCAGCAATACCACTCTTGGGGATATACCCAAAAGACTGTTACTCCAGAGGCACCTGCACATCCATGTTTATTGCGGCACTATTCACAATAGCCAAGTTATGGAAACAGCCAAGATGCCCCACCACTGACGAATGGATTAAGAAAATGTGGTATCTATACACAATGGAATTTTATGCAGCCATGAAGAAGAACGAAATGTTATCATTCGCTGGTAAATGGATGGAATTGGAGAACATCATTCTGAGTGAGGTTAGCCTGGCTCAAACGACCAAAAATCGTATGTTCTCCCTCATATGTGGACATTAGATCAAGGGCAAACACAACAAGGGGATTGGACTATGAGCACATGATAAAAGCGAGAGCACACAAGGGAGGGGTGAGGATAGGTAAGACACCTAAAAAACTAGCTAGCATTTGTTGCCCTTAATGCAGAGAAACTAAAGCAGATACCTTAAAGCAACTGAGGCCAATAGGAAAAGGGGACCAGGAACTAGAGAAAAGGTTAGATTAAAAAGAATTAACCTAGAAGGTAACACCCACGCACAGTAAATCAATGTGAGTCAATGCCCTGTATAGCTATCCTTATCTCAACCAGCAAAACCCCTTGTTCTTTCCTATAATTGCTTATACTCTCTCTTCAACAAAATTAGAGATAAGGGCAAAATAGTTTCTGCCCGGTATTGAGGGGGTGGGGTGGAGTGGGTGGGAAGGGAGGGGGTGGGGGCAGAAGGGAGAAATGACCCAAGCGTTGTATGCACATATGAATGATAAAACAATAAAAAAAAGAGGCAATAGCAAATAAATAATTGAGTAATATATAAGTAAAACATATAGTATGTCATAGAGCATGAGGTCTAGAAATTTAAAGGCTGGAAGCTAGATCAAAACCTGAGATGTCATGGAGCTCTATAGTGATTAGAGGTGAAAAACCATGCAGATAAAGAAGGGAAGGGGCTGTGCAGTGCCACATGCCAGAGGGGATTCTGGGGTTATGGTTTCTGGTTTCTAGTAGGACAGTCAAGGAAGGCTTTGTTGAAAATGTAATATGTTAGCAAAGACTTAAAGGAAATAAGAGAGCAAATCAAGCAGGAACTTGGGAGAGAACAACGGGCCAAGAAGAAGGAGTAAAAAAGAGCAGGAACTCAGAGAAGAGAAGATGCCTGGTGTGTCCAGAGAGTAACCAGAATCTCCGTATTGTGGAAGGTCATGAGTGAGCAAAGGAAAGCAGATGAGCTCAGAGGGCAGGGGAAGGGATGTACACTTACCAGCTTTTGGGCTCATTTACCTTTGTAAAGACTTCAGCTGAGTCTAAATTGAGGGGTAGACTGTGGCAGGGCTTTAAGCACCGTAAGGAAATGACCCGACTTTATGTTCTTTGTGTGTGTGTGTGTGTTTTGATTTGAATTCAGGATCTCATAATTTAGCCACACCTCAATCCTTTTTTAGTTTATTTTTCAGATAGGGACTTGTGTTTTATCCAGACTTGACTTGTACCATGTTCCTACTGCCTCTGCCTCCAAGGTTCCTGGGTTTACAGGAGTACACCACGACGCCCAGCCATTCTTAAACTAATGAACAACGAGAAGGGAAGAAAAACCAAAAAAAAAAAAAAAAAGCCACAAAACATGAGCTGTATCATCATTCCTACCCTGTGGTCTTGTCTTGATCAAAGGTTGGGTGTCTGGCCATGCTAGGTGTACAATCTTCCTGAATGGAGTGATTCTAGACAGAAGTATGAGTAACGTCAATATTCAATTTTAAGTAGGTGGTAAAGGTATGGCGTCAAAAGTAATGCAAAACATGCCTGGTGAGTTTTCTAAAACACCTCAAAGTCAAAGGAATTGTTAGGGGAATTGGGTGCATATTGGGACATGGCAGCCGCACATGGAGAGCAAACAGCATGAAGCAGTGCAATCAAGGTTAGATGAGCCACAGGAAAGCCTGGTGTGAAGGAGATCTTGCTAGGGCTCTAGGGAGAGTGCTGGTCTCTTGCACTTCCAAACCACTCAACCCTGTTCTCTTCTTAGGCTCCTTAAAAAACAGTTAAACCGACACAAAGACAAGTTGCAAGCAATATACAACTCTCATGAAGAAAAAAGTTGCAGATTTGAAACAATGATTCATGAGCTCAGAACCAAGCAGGATAGTCTATGGACTGCAATACAGCAGATGGAGCAGGACCTAAAGGTAAAAAATGTAGGAGATACTGGCTACCTAGACCACCTGGAAGTATAACCTTGAGTCCTCCAGCCCAGGGAGGGCTATAGCCCAAAGCTTCACACCTCATCTTGACCACCTCTCTCCTTGCTCTCTCCCACTTTCATCCTCCAGACCATATGCTTCCCCAGCTGGACAATAGCACCATTGGAGGACCAGTACCATTTAGAAACAATAGACCTGGGCAAAGCAATTCTTTATAGCATTGGTTCTTAAACTTTTTCATTTCAGGATCCCTTGTACATTCCTAAAAATGTTGAAACCCCCAAGGAGCTTTTGTCTTGTGGGTTATATTTCCTGCTATTCACCATAATAAAAATTAAAACTGAGAAGTGGTTTTAAAGTATATTCATTAACTAATTGACGCGAAAATAATAAACACTATATATGTCACATTTTTAAACAATAACTATATATATTTAAAAGCCTAGAAGAACCGAGCATGGTGGTACATGCCTGTTATCCCAGCACTTGGGAGATGAAGGCAGGAGGATATCGAGTTCAAAATCCACAGGGGGATCCTCTCTCAAAAACTCAGGGACTAGGGATGTACTCAGTGGTAGAGCACTGGTCTAGCATGCACAGGTTCTGGGTTTAATCCCTAGCACCACGGTGGCAGGAGTGGGGTGGGACCTCAAAGAATAGCAGTGTTTTACATTTTTTACAAATCTCTTTAATGTCTGGCTTAATGAAAGAGGTAAATTTTTTATAACTGCTTTAGCAATAAATCTGTTACAAGATTCTTTGGTCAAAGTACATGAAGAAATCTGGCTTCACATAGAATTGTGTAGAATTGCAGTCAAAAAGAGGTATTTTTATAGCTTTTCAAATAAGTGGAGGTACTTTTCTTTGATACTTTACCAAAACATAAAACAAAACAGTTTCTTAAAGGATAACTGCAATGTGAAATCTGAGACCCAATCTGTTTCATTAAAATCTGGGCTCAAGGACTGGCAGTGTGGCTCAAGTGGCAGAGCACCTGCCTATCAAGTGCAAAGCCTTCAGTTCAAATCCCAGTACCACCAAAAAAAATCTAGTGTCTAGTACACTCTTTCAATCTCCCCATGCTTAATTTTGTAACATTTATTGGTCATTTTGAAAAATACTGGCACACTGAGCTATGCTGAACTTTGTAGGGCTCACCTATTTCATTAGAGATCAAAAAAAATTCACATTCATTAGTGCCACTGCTAATTTTATCAGAAAGTTTTTAAGAATTGGAAAGCTACCAAGCTCGTGGTGATAGTTGCAAGTTTTCCAACTACTAATTTTTGCTTGAAAGCTTGACTGTCATAAATGATAAAAATACAGTAATTGTTTTCCTTGCAGTGACATTCTTGCTTTGTTCAGTCTTTTCAGAAAATATTTGCCAAATACCCAAGTTGGAATAGTCATGGTGTGACTGCCCGTCTTTCTCTGGCACAAAAGCCACCACTTGACTTGAAGTATGCATCTGAAGTGTCTTGTGCACACTTCCCATTTCATCCCACACAACATTTCAAAGGCCTGGATTGTTATTAAGCTGTCATTTTTTTAAACTGGCAGTATAGATGGTGAAAGTTTCCTGACTGGCAGTACCATGGTGATGCTGTCTGGATTCCTATTGAGGCACCAACGGCTATACTTATTGTTGATTTTGTACCATCAGAGAACACACCAATTCAATGAACAAATAGCATCAACAAATCATTATGAAAATTATTTTATTTCGCAGGCCCCTGAAATGGTCTCAGGTGCCTGAGGACACTTTGAGAACAATGCCATATATGAACATCCCTAGAGTTTGTACATGTGACTTCATGTGAAAGCCCTCACCACATCCTTACTAGACAAATAATTATGACCATGTTTTATTGTAATAATTTTTACTTATCAATTCAACATATGCTTCTGTTTTCAGAAATCCCTTATGACATTTTTAGGACCTGGGCTTTTGAGAACCTAGAATTTTTTTCCAATTTGTTGTAATTATTCACTGTGATATTTTACTGCTCAGGGTATTCCAATTCTTATACAAAGTTTGAGGTTGATATTGAAGTAACAAAATAAAGAGAGGAAAAAGAAATATGTTACATTAGCATCTCCTGTTGGAATATTGAAATTTAATGCACTTGTTAAAAAGTAAAATAAGTATTTCTTCATAAATAAGATTTTCTTTGCCCAGACAATGTTGCAACTAGCCCATCCTTCATCTTCCTGTCAAAACGCAGTGTCCAAGATTGACTATTCTTCAGCAGATAGGTTTTGGAAGGGCGAAGATTCTTTCCAGATTAGGAATCCCACTGAGAACGGTCCAGAACAGGAACCTCTTCCTCACCCTACTGTGGTTGACAGAAGTCAAGCAAATGCCGAGCACACTCTGCCAAATTCAGAACAACCAGAGAACATTTTGCAAGGCACTGGGGGGCAAAACCATTCACCAAAGATGGCGAATGAAATCCTTAGTCTCCTACCCAGTTACCAGGATGAAATGCTGCAGAACAACCCTCAAATTTCTCCTACTAAAATGAGCAGTCCTGATCATGCACCTGCGGATAGAAAAGAGATAGTTAACATCAAAGAGAGAAAGAATGAACAGGAGGAAGACGAACCACAAGAACTATTGTCAAAGCTCCTGGATGCCTTTAATCTAGAAACAACATCAGGTAAGATTTCATAGTCAAGAGAGATAGCAGTGACCAGGGAATAAGAGTGCCTTTTAAAACCTTTGATTTTCTAACATTAGCCCCATAGCTATGGTTTGTCTGGTGTGTAACAGAGTTCTGAACCTTTTGGACATTGGCAGCAGCTGTGAATTTGTTTTCTAGTATTGAGTAATTCATTGGATTTCTGTGAGAGTTAAAGGTGATAAACCATGCAAGACTTTAGTACAGCACCTGCCACATAGTAAGCATTAAATGAATATTTATTATATTCTTACTGTGATTATTAGTAGTAGTGACCTTAAATCATATATAACTGATCAGTTTGATGTAGCCATTTAAAGATGGGGGCAATAATGCTACTCTTTCTAAAGGAGAATTAAGGTTTCTATATTGTAAGTAGCACCATCATTATCATTTTCCTCATAAGCTATGACTTGCTGCTGAATTCTAAAGGCCTTTAAAAAGTCTTTTACTGAAATAATTTCTTCTGTTTTAGAGTGATATTGTCTTATTTTTCTCTAGAATATATATGCATATGTATTTGTTTTTGAGAAAGGCTAACAGCATTTATGTTGGAGACTGGTGATCTGTCTAGAGATTTATGATTAAATAAAGAATAACATTCTCATGTGTTTGTGCATCAGAGGAGGCCTTTTCAATATATCTATATTAGTTTTCTAGGGTAACCATAACAACGTATCATAGACTAGGTGGCTTAAATGAAAGAAAGAGAAAAAGAATGAGGGGGGAAGGAAGAAAGGAAGGAAGGTAGGAAGGAAGGAAGGAAGAAAAGAAAGAAGGAAGAAAGGAAGGAAGGAAAGAAGGAAGGAAGGAAGGAAGGAAGAAGAATCATTTTCTTACTGACCTGAAGGTTAGATGTCCAGGATCAGGGTGTCAGCAGCATTGGTTTCTTCTGAGGCCTCTCTCCTTAACTTATTGAATGCCACCTCTACCTCTCCCTAGACAGAATGTATATGTTTATATCCACATTCCCTCTTCTTATAGACACCAGTCATGTTAGAGTAGGGTCCATTCATCCTAATGGCCTCATTTTAATTGAATTGCCTCTTTAGAGACCATATCTCAAATACAGTCACATTTTGAGGTGACTTCAATATATAAATTTGGAGATGGGGGGACAACACAATTCAGCCTGTGAAAGTTGGAGAGCTATATACTGGTGATTCTAAATGATTCTAAAAAGCTGTATGGTAAGTGAAGTTGGAGTTATAATCTTAGTATTGGAGGAAAAGAATTCACAGAGAAGTCAGAAGCATGCTTAGGCTGCCTAAGACAAAGACAGAATGGGAGCTCCTTATGCCTGATTCTTAAGCCAACACAAAATTCCACACAGTATGGTTCCAGCTAAATATCCTTAGGGTCATGATAGTATTCCAAGCAAAGTCCACTTGACTTTTTTAGAAAAGAATTCACATAACATTTCACATAAAAGGTGAGCCAAATAGAAAATTTCTTTTAGTCTTTGACATCTTGTTTGGCTTTTTTGTTTTTGTTTCTCCAAATGAGCTAGTGAAAGTTGCCAGTTTCCAAAATGTTATATTCTAAAACCACAAATGTAGAGGTTACAATGTACATTTTTAGAATAGTTATGGACTGGGTCTACTATTCATATTTAGAAGACAACATCTCACACGTATCCAGTTTAATACCTGATGGAAAAAGATTAATGCATATTTTAAATGACTTTATCAAGATCTTTCAATAAAAATACATTTTCATGTACCTATTCGGGCATCATAAAAGAGTAAAGGATATTTGTAAATTCAGATGATGTGATGATGCGTAAGTATATGAGTATTATCCAATATTTTAGAAAATCTAGAAGTATGTCTCAAAAAATTCACCTGTTTCCATTTATAATTTCAATAGAACCATTGAGATGTTTCTATAAGAAGTATGTGTTATTGTACAAATATGTTTATGATTCAACAAATACTAATTTTCAAGATTTAAATTATTTTTTGTTATTAGTCTTATTTCTTTGAGGTCTTTATGCATAAAACATGAGGATCTGTTCATCTTCATGGTTATGCTTTTACATTATCTATCACTCCTTACTCAAATATATCTAGTTATGTTTGACCCTTATTCAGTCTTATATTGAATATGATCCTGTTTTAAACCCTACTTAGCCATTGGTAACATGGATTATAAAAATACACTCCATAATTTGTATATAATCTATATATACTCACCAAAATTACATCAAAGTTAATCCAAAAGTGTGATAAGCACATTGATGAAGATATAGAAAGTGAAGCAAGCTAAGTTAAGGTATTGTTTACCATTTTTTGCTTCTATCTCTATGATGGAAGCACCAGACAACAGCAGGTAGTGTCAGATCACCTTATTGACCAGGGTTTTTTTTAAAAAATTTTTGGGAAAAATGGAAATATCTATTTGTAATATACTAAGATTTACTCAGAATGTGAGTACAGTCACCAAGTGCAGCAATAAACCTGATAGTTGACTGCCCTTTTAGATTACAATTTTACTAAGAAGCAACCATACTGTGAAAACGAAGATGAATTTTACATTTCTTAAAGGCTTAATGGGACTAAAACAGCAAACATGGTGGCTGTTCTTTGGCAGTTGTTGACACTAACTGAAGAGAGTTATTTAGTATCATTATCGAAGATAGTGTGATTTCAAGAGACTATGAGTGCTTCATGGAAGAGAGAATGTTGTGTATAAAGAGGACCCCAAACATCTTTACAGCCTGAGTGTTGAAAATCAATAGCAAACAATTTGGTTTAAACTTGCAGTAAAGAAATGAGATTTGAAAAAGTATTTAATATTCTTTGCTTTCATGGTAAAAGGACATAATCATGTAGTTTAACTGTCCTATAAAATTATTTTCTTCTAATTTGAGAGTGAAATGTCCTATCTACATCTCTGAAATTCTTCTCTCATCTTCTCTCCTATCCCTCTTGCCATCCATTTTCCTCTGTATGTTTCAGTGGTAAGAAGGGAAAACAGGTGGTTCGGTGGTTGGATTAGGAGGGTCTGGTTTAAAATCAAAGATGGTGAGTTGGACTAGCAAGAAAGCACTTGCCATAGTTCCTTCTCCAAGTTCAGTACAAAGCGTGCAGGTAAATAAAACCCAAATCCCAGCTTTTTGGACAGAAGGGAAATAGTTTTATCATACATTCAACATTCTAGCCATTCTGGGGGCTATTCAAGACTGCCTTTTGTATCATATGTCTTTGAGTATTGATGGGACAATATTCATGAACAAAGTTAATTTCAACAAGGAGAAACAATTTAGAAGAAACAAATAGAAACCTTAAGGCTGAAAAAAATATGACAACTGAAGTGAAAATTTCAACAGAAGTATTCAATGGCAAACAGCATTGTTCTCCTGAGCTCACTGAATATCTTCATGGTAGTTATTTTGAATTCCCTGTCAAAATTCATATATCTTTGTTCCATAAGGGTCTGTTTCTGGAACTGTCTTATTCCTGTATTTGCACCGTGTTTCCCTCCTCTTTCTTTACTCTTTGTGCTGATATCTTCACAGTAGAACATTCAAACAAACTAGAATCAAACAAAAGAATCACAAGCTCAAAGAGACAGCATTGAAATCATCCAATCAGAGAAAGAAAAGGAAAAAGAGTGAAGAAAATTTAAGGGATATATGAGATATCATCAACTCTACCAATATATGCATTATGGAAATTCTGGATGCAGAAGAGAAAGAAAGATCATCAGAAAGCTCACTCAAAGAAATAACTACCCAAAACTTATCGAATCTGGGGAAGAAAATGAAGATCCAAATTAAGGAAGCTCAATAGACCCCAAACTGGGTAAACTCAAAGAAAACCATACCAAGACACATTATAATCATGTTGTCAGTAGTCAAACAAAAAAAAAGAGACTTTTTAAAGTGGTAAAGGAAAAGTGACTTGCCATGTACAAATAACTCTCATAAAATTATAAAAAGTTTTCTCAGCAGAAATTTTAAAAGCCAGAATGAAATGGGAAGATATACTTAAAGTGCTGAAAGAAAAAACTGCCAACCAAAAATATTTTATCCAAAAAGTCATTGGAGAAATTAACTATGTTGAAGACAAATACAGAATACCATAATATTGAAACAGTGTGTAATTTACTTTTTATAAAAAGTAAAAGACAAAAATATTAAAAATGACTATTACTATGAAAATGTGATAATGAACAATATTAAAAGATACATTTTATGTCAATAACATAAAATGTCTTACAAGGTTTAATAGTGAATAGTTTTTGTATGCAATTGAAGTTGTTATCAGCTAAAAAAGACAAGTACAACTACAAGATACTTAGTGTAAACCAAAAAATATCTGTAAAAGATAAGCAAAGAAAACAATCAAATCATAGCAATGAAGAAAACAATGAACAGAAAGGAAAACAGTAACAGAGGAAAAGAGAGACAAAAGAAGTATAAGATAGAAAGCAACTAGCAAATAGGATTCCTTCCTCCCAAAATTAAGTTAAGTGTAACTGGATTAAAGTTCCCAAACAAAGGATTTAGAGGTGCTGAATGGATTAAAACAAAAAAAAAAAAACAGGCTCAGACTATATTATATCTATAAATCATTATCTGTAAATTAGATTTAAGGACACACAGGCTGAAAGTAAAGTGGTAGGAAAAGGTATTCCATGTCAATGGTACCTTAAAAAGTCAAGCATGCCTACAATTATTATGAATTAGTTTAGGTCAAAACCTGGCACAAGAGACCCAAAAAAAAGACATTACATAATGATAAAAGAATCAATTCACTGGGAAGATATAACAAGTCTAGCAATATATGTACCCAATATTAGAACAACTAGTATCTAAAGCAGTCATTGACAGAAATGAAAGGATAAAAAGACAGCAACACAGTAATAGTAGGGAACTTCAATACTCCATTTTCAGTAATAGCTAGAATATCCAGACAGAGAACTAGTAAGGAAATAGTGGACTTGACAGCACTAGCAAACCAAATGGACCAATTTCATTTTGAAATGGGGTAGATTTTTATTTATTTATTTATTTATTTATTTCAGTACTGGGGCTTGAAACTCAGGGCCTCAGGCTTGCTACACAGGTGATTTCTCACTTGAGGCACTCCACCAGCCCAGCTTTTCTATTTCTTTATCATTGTAGTTTAAAGTTTTTATTATTGTAGTTTGAAAAGCAACATCTTAAAATAAATTTGTCCCTGGATAAGATGTCTTAGTCAGGCAATGAAATATGGTTTATTCAAGGGCCTTGTAGCTCTGGAGCAGTGTTAGAGGAGTTAAAAATGACATGAGCTCCTCTTACACTCAACAGAAAACAGTGCAGTTGGAGCCAAGATATACATCATAGAGCTAAAAAGCATCTACCTAACACAATAAGCCTTTCCATGTTTTAATTTCCTGTGATCTCACTTTTGTCAATTGCACAAATAACAAAATACTACATGTTTATCATAAATAAGTGCTGAAGGAGGATCCAAAATGGCAACTGGGACAGACACAGACTGCATGAGCTACCTGAATCAGGGACCTTGCTGAGATGCTGGAGACACACTTGGCTGAGGTAAAGCACCTGGGAGAGCTGAAACTTCAGCACCCTGAACCCCTAGCCCATGGAAGTCTTCTCCATACCAAAATACACTGAAAGAACAGAAGGGCCGCCACACCCACGCCACCACCACACCCACACCACTGCCACCTGCCCACCTGCCCATCTACCTGCCAGCCCACTGCCAGCCAGCACACCAGCTACCACCTGCCTGCCCACCAACCCACTGGCTGCCAGCTCCAAACGTGCTTGGGAGACCTTCAGCAGATCAAACAGAATACTTTCCTGCTGGAGCCACACTTGGCAAAAAAAGAAGAAGAAACAAAACTCCAAAACCCTGAACTCCCAGCCCATAAAAAGCTTCTCCACACCACGTTACATGGAGAAAACAGGAGGGCTCAAGCACCACCAGATGCTGGCTCCAACCTGCCTAGGACGCACAGACAAACAGGACTGAGTGCTAAAAGAGTGACACCAGAATTACTAAGACTGAAATTCTACTGTTCCTGAACCAGGAATTTATTTATATATATATATTTTTTCTCTTTTCTTTAAGTGTTCGTCTTGTTCACTGTTTAATTGTCTACCATCTCTCCCTGTTGATTTCTTTGGTTCTCCATTTTTCTTTCTTTTTCTTTTTCTTTTTTCTCTCTCTTTCTTGGTTTTGTTAGTTTTACTATTGTAAGTTAGCTAATACTAAATTACACATAGACCAGGGACAGAAAGAGTACCAAGTGAAATGATGGGAAGACAAAAAAGGGATGGAAACCATTCTCCCCTCTCCAAAAAAAAAATTAGTACAGAATTCAGAGGGAAATGAAGAAAATGGATACCCAGATCCAGACTCCAACAAAACAAAGATAAACTATACCAAGGAATCCAACAAAGCCCACAAGAACACCCTGAAAGAAGAAAATCCTGCAAGTAATCAATGAGAACTTCACAGAGCTGTTACTAGACATGGTCAACCAAAACGTACAGGAGGCACTCAAGAAATTCCAGGACAACAAAAATAAAGAATATGAGAAAACACAAAAACAAATAAATGAACTCATAAGAGACCTAAATAAACACCAAAGTGAAACAGAGAACACCATAAATAGAGAGATAAATGAATTAAGGATGAAAATTGACAATATTAAAGAGGAAGTGACCCATGATATGGAAAACCTCAAAGAATGAAACAGAAATACAAAACAAAATGGAAGGGCACTCCAGCAGACTAGAACAAGCAGAAGACAGAATCTCAGAACTTAAAGATGAAATAGAAATTAAAGGAAAAACTGAAGAACTATTAGTCACACTACTCAAGTCCTGTGAAAGGAATATGCAAGAACTCACTGACTCCATCAAAAGACCAAACCTGAGAATCATAGGCATTGAAGAAGGAGAAGAGGTGCAAGCAAAAGGAATTCATAATATATTCAACAAAATCATAACAGAAAATTTCCCAAATCTAGAGAAAACTATGCCCATTCAGGTACAGGAAGCCTCCAGGACACCAAACAGACTTGACCAATATAGAACTACCCCCATGACATATTATCATTAAAAGAACAAACACAGAGAATAGAGAAAGAGTATTGGAGGCTCTAAGAGAGAAAAAACAAATAACATATAAAGGTAAACCCATCAAAATCACAGCAGATTTCTCAATGGAAACATTAAAAGCAAGAAGAGCATGGAGTGAGGTATTCTGGGCACTGAATGAAAATAACTTCAACCCTACAATACTCTACCCAGCAAAACTATTATTCAAAATAGATGGGGCAATAAAAATCTTCCCTGATAAGCAGAAACTAAAACAATATATGACCACCAAACCACCACTACAAAAGATTCTTCAAGGAATTCTGCACAGAGAAAGTGAAAGCAAACATAACCATGAAAGAGCAGGCAGTACCAAACCACAGGGGAAGAAAAGGCAAGAAATTAGAGAGTAACATTGATTCAGCTGCACACAACCAAACCCTTGAACAACAAAGACAACTAAGTGACAAGAATCACCACATACCTATCAATACTAACACTGAATATTAACAGACTTAATTTCCCCATCAAAAGACACCATTTGGCAAACTGGATTAAAAAGGAAGATCCAACAATCTGCTGCCTACAGGAGACTCATCTCATCAACAGAAACAAGCACTGACTGAGAGTGAAAGGCTGGAAGAAGATTTACCAAGACAATGGCCCCTGAAAACAGGCAGGGGTAGAAATACTTATCTCGGACAAAGTAGACTTCAAACTTACATTGATCAAATGAGATAAAGGAGGACATGCCATACTAATAAAAGGGGAAATACACCAGCAGGAAATAACAATTATCAACCTATATGCACCCAATGTCAGTGCACCCAATTTCATCAAACATACTCTGAAGGACCTAAAAATATACATAGACTCTAACACAGTGGTCGTGGGAGACTTTAATACCCCCCATCACAATTAGTTAAATCATCCAAACAAAAAATCAATAAAGAAATTCTAGAACTAAATCACATCATAGATCAAATGGACCTAGCTGATGTCTACAAAATATTTCATCCAACTTCTGCACAATATACATTCTTCTCAGCAGCTCACAGAACCTTCTCCAAAATGATCATATCTTAGGGCACAAAGCAAGCCTCAGCAAATATAAGAAAATAGAAATAATCACATGCATTCTATTTGATCACAATCATTAAAACTAGAAATCAACAACAAAAACAGCAAAAAACATGCAAACAATTGGAAGCTGAACAACATATTGCTCAATGATCAATGGGTCATTAATGAAATAAAAGAGGAAATTAAAAGGTTCCTGGAAGTTAATGAAAATGAAAACATGATCTACCGGAACCTATGGAACACAGCAAAGGCAGTCCTGAGAGGAAAGTTTGTAGCCATGAATGCATATACTAAAAAGGTCAGAAAGATCTCAAGTCAATGACCTAATGCTACATCTCTAATTCCTAGAAAAACAAGAACAAGCAAATCCCAAAACAAGCAGAAGGAAAGAAACAATAAAAATAAGGGCTGAAATCAATGAAATAGAAACAAAAAAAACATTCAAAGAATAAATGAAACAAAAAGCTGGTTCTTTGAAAAAAATAATAAGATTGATAGACCCTTGGCAAATCTAACTGAAATGCAGAGAGAAAAAAAACCCAAATCAGTAAAATCAGAAATGCAAAAGGGGAGATAACAACAAACACCAAGGAAATCCAGGAAATCATCAGAGACTACGTTGAGAAGTATATTCTAATAAATTTGAAAATCTTGAAGAAATGGAAAGATTTCTAAATATTTATGACCATCCAAAGCTGAACCAAGAGGATATTAATCACCTGAATAGATCTATAACACAAAATGAAATTGAAGCAGCAATAAAGAGTCTCCCAAAAAGGAAAAGTCCAGGACCTGATGGATTCTCTGCTGAATTTTATCAGAGGTTTAAAGAAGAACTAATACCAACCCTCCTTAAACTGTTCCATGAAATAGAAAGGAAAGGAGCACTGCCTAACTCATTTTATGAAGCCAATATTGCTTTCATCCCAAAACCAGACAAAGACACCTCCAAAAAGGAGAACTATAGGCCAATCTCCTTAATGAGCATCCATGCAAAAATCCTCAATAAAATAATGGCAAACCGAATCCAACAGCACATCAGAAAGTTCATCCACCGTGACCAAGTCGGCTTCATCCCCAGGAAGCAGGGGTGGTTCAACATACACAAATCTATAAATGTAATATAGCACATTAATAAAAGCAAAGACAAAAACCACTTGATCATCTCAATAGATGCAGAAAAAGTCTTTGACAAGATCCAACACCACTTTATGATAAAAGTTCTAAGAAAACTAGGAATAGAAGGAATGTACCTCAACATTGTAAAGGCTATATATGACAAAGCTATAGCCAACATCATACTTAATGGTGAAAAACTGAAACTATTTCCCCTAAAATCAGGAATGAGACAAAGGTGCCCACTATCCCCACTCTTATTCAACATAGTACTAGAATTCCTAGCCAGAGCAATTAGGCAAGAAGAAGAAATAAAAGGAATATAAATAGGTAAAGAAACTGTCAAAATATCCCTATTTGCAGACAATATGATCCTATACCTTAAAGACCCAAAAAACTCTACCCAAAAACTCCTAGACACCATAAACAGCTATAGCAAGGTGGCAGGATACAAAATCAACTTACAAAAATCATTAGCTTTTCTATACACTAACAACAAACAAACTGAGAAGGAATATATTCCTGGAAACAATTCCATTTACAATAGCCTCAAAAAAAATCAAATACCTAGGAGGAAACTTAACAAAGGATGTGAGTGACCTCTACAAGGAGAACTACAAATCCCTGAAGAAAGAGATCAGGAAGACTACAGAAGATGTAAAGATCTCCCGTGCTCAAGGATTGTTAGAATCAACATAGTAAAAATGGCATATTACCAAAAGCAGTCTGCATGTTTAATGCAATTCCCATAAAAATCCTAATGACATTCATCACAGAGATTGAAAAATCCACCCTAAAGTTCATTTGGAAACACAAGAGACCATGAATAGCCAAGGCAATACTCAGCAAAAAGAGCAATTTTGGAGGTATCACAATACTCGACTTCAAACTGTATTACAAAGCAATAGCAATAAAAACAGCATGGTACTGACACAAAAACAGACATGACTAACAGTGGAACAGAATAGAGGACCCGGATATGAATTCACACAATTATACCCACCTTATTTTTGACAAAGGTGCCAAAAATATACAATGGAGAAAAGACAGCCTCTTCAACAAATGTTGCTGGGAAAGGTGGTTATCCGTCTGCAAGAAACTGAAACTAGATCCATGTCTATCACCCTGTATATCTAGTATCAACTCAAAATGGATCAAGGACCTTAATATTAGACCCAAAACTGAAGTTAGTATAGGAAGTAGCAGGAAACGCTCTGGAAGTAATAAGTATAGACAAGGACTTCCTCAATAGAACCCCAGCAGCTCAACTAAGAGAAAGAATGGACAAATGGGACTTCATAAAATTAAAAAGCTTCTGCACAACAAAAGAAATGGTCTCTAAACTGAAGAGAACACCCACAGAGTGGGAGAAAATATTTTCCAGCCATATATCAAACAAAGGACTGATAACCAGAATATACAGGGAACTTAAGAAATTAAACTCTCCCAAAATCAATGAACCAATTAAGAAATGGGCAAGTGAACTAAACAGAACTTTCTCAAAAGAAGAAATTCAAATGGCCAAAAAACACATGAAAAAATGCTCACCATCTCTAGCCATAAAGGAAATGCAAATCAAAACCACACTAAGATTTTACCTCACCCCTGTTAGAATAGCCATCATCAAAAACATCACTAACCTCAGGTGTTGGTGAAGATGTGGGGAAAAAGAAACGCTTGTACATTGCTGGTGGGAATGCAAGCTGGTACAACCACTCTGGAAAAAAATTTGGAGGCTTCTTAGAAATCTAAACATTGATCTGCCATATGAGCCAGGAATCCCACTCTTGGGGATATACCCAAAGGAATGTGACACAGGTTACTCCAAAGGCACCTGCACACCCATGTTTATTGCAGCACTATTCACAATAGCCAAGTTATGGAAACAACCAAGATGCCCCACTACTGATGAATGGAAAATGTGATATTTATACACAATGGAATTCTACTCAGCCATGAAGAAGAATGAAATCTTACCATTCACATGTAAATGGATGAAACTGGAGAACATCATTCTGAGAGAGGTTAGCTAGGCTCAGAAAACCAAAAGTCGTATGTTCTCCCTCATTTGCAGACTTTAGATCTAGGGCAAATACAGCAATGTGGTTGGGTCACATGATAAGGGGAGAGCACACACGGGAGGTATGAGGATAGATAAGAAACCCAAAAATCATGCTAGAATTTGATCTCCTCAATGCAGAGGAACTAATGCAGAAACTTTAAAGCAACAGAGGTCAATAGGAGAAGGGGATCAGCAACTAGAGAAAAGATCAGTTCAAGAAGAATCAACCTAGAAAGTAACACATTTGTACATGAAAGCAATGCTAGGAATCTCTCTGTATAGCTACCCTTATCTCAACTAGCAGAAATGCTTTGTCCTTATTATTGTTTAACTCTCTCTTCAACAAAATTAGAGATAAGGGCAGAACAGTTTCTGCCTGGAAGCAAGGAAAGATGGGGGAGAGATGGTGGAGGAAGAGGGGAGGGAAATGACCCAAACAATGTATGTACATATGAATAAATGGAAAAAAATGAACAGGTACAATATGCACTGCAACATTTCATTTGGCAATTTAAAAGTCTGGAATATTCCATTTCAATCTTTTCAGAAAAAGAGACATGTTCAACAATATTAACAAGAAAAATATTTCAAATTTAAATAAATAAATAAGTGTTGAAGTGCATAGCTTTTCCTAAAAATGAATTCATCATCACATCTTCCTCACCCTCCTACCTGTCAGAGGTAAGCCCTGTTTACAGTTTAGGGAATTTTTCTTCAAACGTTTTACTCTGCACATATGTGTGTTTTTACTTTTTCAAGATAAATTAGATCACACTATACTTTTGCTTTTTTCACTTGTTTGATATCTTAAACATTGAGTGATGTCATGTTTTCAAATCTGCATAATATCTCAGGGTATGAATGTATTATAATTTATTTAGTGATGTATAATTAAGTTGCTTCCAATTTTTTATTATCACAAAAGGCTTTGGTAAATATCATATATACTTATATGTATTTATACTTTTATATAAATTGGACCAATTCCTTTAAAAAGAACTCTTAGGTTAAAGATTATGGACACCAAACTTTTGGTTGGTAACTGCAAAATTCCATTCTTTCTACAACACACTCCCTGTTACCACAGATCACAGGAGACCACTGTGACCATTATTAAGTAGCCATAGAACAGTAGTTCTCAAAGCCTGGTTCCCAAGCCAGCAGCATTGCTCTCACCTGGGGTCTTAGTACAAATACACATTGATCATGATAATTGTTAACCACCTTATTTGCCAGCCCACTTAGGCAAAGGGCATTGTCCTCAGGAATTGAAGAATGATGGATTCCGTTCTCTGTGTGAGAGCCTTGGTCAGATTGGCTTGAGAACTTACAAGTGTGTTTCTCTGAAAGCCTCTCCTGTTTGTTGATTTCAGGCCTGCGGTCTTCAGCGAATGTGGACCTGTATAGTGGAGCGGAGAGGATTTGCAAGGCCTTCTCTGCACTCGTGGATCAAATCACCTTGTCTAACTTGAAGTGAAAAGGAGTCCAGGCTCAAAGGTTCCTTGGTGTCATGACAAAACACATTTTCAAAATCTAAATTAAAATAATTAAGGCTTCTACCTCTCTCTCAATAGTTGCTGTGAACTATGAAGACGTTTTATTTATTTTTTAGTCTCTTTCCTCATGTATCTTAGTTCTTTAGTTCAGAGAATTCTTGAGTGTGAGAGGTAGGGAAGGAAATACAAAAGACCCAGCAGCAAAGTCAAATCCAGCCATGATGAGTTTCCATTCTTACTTTGAATAGTTTGGTAGTATATTCAAGTATGTGGGCTACATGAACATATGCAACAGTCTTCTTCAAGTATCATTTAAATGACTGTATTGATGGCCTAATTTCCTCTGGATGCTCCTTCTGAAGAACAAGCTTGGCAAAGAATTAAACACATGCATGTGCGTGCACACGCACACACAAGTGCATGCAAACTGGTAAAATCTGAATAAAGTCTGAATTGCAAATATCAATTTCTTGGTTGTGATATTGTGCTATTTTTATACATGGTGTTCCTGGGGAAATTGAATGAAGGGTATACAGATATCTCTGTATTACTTCTTACAACTGTATATAAATCAACAAGTATCTCAAATTTTTAAAAAGTGTGTATCAATATTTCTATCTAAAACCTCACATCCAAAGAGTTTCTTGAAAGCACCTGCATGGGTCCTTTCTACCCATGCTGGATTAGGTACAGATGCTAAACTTAATTTCCAGAGTAATAGGTAACATGTTTTGACAACTAAAGCACTTACTTTCTAAGCATTTTCTATGTAACAATTCATTTAATCCTTACAATGTGCCTAGAAAGTACTTACCTCATTTTGTAAGAAAAATGAGGCACAAAGAGGTTTAGTAACTTTTCCAAAATCATTTGACCTGTACTTGATTCTGTACTCTAATTACAACTCTAATTTCTCCCAATAAATTTTATTGTTGCTGTGATTCCAGTATTTTGATCTGCAGTCCATAACACAGAGATACTATAAGTTTTTTATTTATATAATCTGTCATATTTTGCAGAACGAAATGAATATCAAATTAGATAGGATTAGAACTAGATCTGTGTTTGATTTCATCCCAATATTTAAATTTTCCTATTTGCTTACAGTAATTTTTTTATTTTGTTTTTTTCATTTAGCATATTCACTTTCTTTCTTACTCTTATCCTAGAGTGTTCCTTACAATGTCCAAAAACATAGGTTAACACACTACATAACCCATAAACCAAATTCTACCTACTACCTGCTTTGTACAGACCATGAGCTAAGGGTGGTTATTAAAGTTTTTTTAATGGTTGAAAAGGAATATTTTGTGACACCTAAAAAATTGTATGATTCAAATTTCAGTGTCCATAAACAAAGTTTTATAGGAACACAACCGCTCTTCTATGTATCTATTGCTGTAGCTTCTGTGCTACCAAGGCAGACTTGATTAGTTGCAACAGAGACAGGATGACCCACAAAACTGATAATAATTACTACCTGACCCTTTACAGAAAAGTAATGCCAACTAAGTCCTATTGTGGAGTGCCAAGGAAAGGGAGGGAGGAGTCAAGATCAGGCTCCACTCTCTAAAAGTCATGTCTTAACAGCAATTCATAAGAGGTGATGAATTCATTATACAGTTTTGAAGAATATGTTGAAAGACATTAGAGAAAAGAGCATGAGAGCAAATTTATGCGTCCATGTAGAAAAGGTAGCCAAATGGTGGCAGCTGTTTCATGTTCTCATTCTCCCAGTCAACCAAAATCTCCTCCCTTTTCTGGTCTTTCTCCTATTGATAGGACATGGCTAATTTTCAGAGGAAACTGTGCCTTCTAGAAATACCCCTTTTGATAAGATTTCTAGGTTCTGTAGGGCCTCAAACCTCCAGTGAAGCATTTACTGAGGCTTTCTTTGGACCTGGAAAAAGCGAGAGAATTTCTAACATATCTGAAATTCAAACTGGCTTCAATCATGGTTATAAGAGAAACACTAGAGACACGGGAATAATAAGAGAGAAAAGTAGCACTGTGTCTAGAACTCAAGGAAATTTGCTAACTAGACTTTCTGGTTATGACTGTCACCCAGGCCTGGTCATTTTTCAGGGGAAAAAATATTTATAGCTTCTTCTTATGCTGTTCATTTTTTTTTTTTGCTTTTCAATACAAAGTATAACCACTTACAGAGTTTTAATATTTAACTGAATGGCAAATATATAATTGGGCAGTAATTTACACTTATGCTATTTGATTAGAGTTTGGACATCATTAGTGGTAGCATTAAATATTGAAATAAAGAGACTCCAATAACACTGCTTGGGGTCCAAAACTTTTATTACTTTTGTTTCCATTAGTAGAATGCTTTATTCCTTGAGGGGTTTTTTTATTTTGTTTTATTTTGGGCTTTATTTAGTAGTCAAAAATATTATCTCAAACAAAATTTAGTTACCACAGACTATCATATCTGGTTATTAATATGTATAATTCCTCATCTGCCAGTGCATAAGCAATCCAGTGGTTAATGGTTTGGAATTCATGCAGCACATTCAGGTTACATGGATGGCTCTCCAGTTAATTAACAATGTAAGTATCCCAAACAAATTATCAAACGTCTACAAAGAGGCAGTCTCCAAGTTCCCAAGTCACTTTCGGAAGTCTTAATTCTTTTGACAGTGAGATGGTCTGGCAGTAGTCACCATTTGGAGGAACATGCTAGCAAACTAAAAGAAGCCTTAAATAAGCATTATTAGAGAATTTAGCATAATATTTATCTCTGAATATTCCGCTATCTAAAATGAACCAACGACAAATTCTTAAGAAAAAATAATCATTTTTTTTAAATTCTGAGGCATGAGTTACTCTAAGGTTCGATTTACTTTCTCTTTATTTCAAGGTTCACTTTTCCTGTGAACCTGGACCCACTCTTGCGTACATGCATGCTTATTGAATCTTCAATCAACTCTTTCTTCTTTAGGAAAGGGGTTCTTAGAAGCTGAGAATATGTACCTGAAAGCAGAGAAAACGAAATTTATAAGGTCACCAGATTATTCTCAGGTTAATTGAATATTATAATTGTTTTTAAAAGAAAATGGGTATTTCTGCCAATCTATCAAAACTATATATATTTTGCAGAAGTGTATATATAATTTTTTATTTATTGAAAGTTTTGTGTCCTATGCAGTTTAGTTACATAATCTAAGTTAAATAAATGATAACAAGTATATTTCCTTGTCTATTAATGTGCACTAAAATATTTGACTAAAGAGGTAAAATAATAATTACATAATTTTTAATATTGAAGTATAAAGAAAACACTTAAATCACCAATAATATAATCTTCCAAAGATAACCTTGGCTTTATATATACACTTTATGCCTTAACTACCCTATTGTGGGGCATTTAAGTTATTTCCAGATTTTCTGTTACCTAAATTATACTTCAACGAAGAGTCTTATACTGCATCATTACTTTCACCTGTCAATGTTTCCTTAGAATAAACTTCTAGAAGGGTGATTGCTGAGTATGTTACTTAAGAAATTTCTTGGAGTGAGTAAAGTAGAAAATCAAGCATTTGTGAACCTGTATTTCTTTTTTCGTATTTTTGTTTGTGGTACTGGGGTTGGAACTCAGGGCCCCATGCTTACTAGACAAGCTCTCTACTACTTGAGCCACTCCTCAGCCCTGTGAGTCTATATTTCTGAAGCATCACTTGCTCTTGTGTTTAGTGTTTTAAAACAAGCACTATGAGTATTTTCCAGTTAGGCATCAACTGCAAACATCAGATTATAAATCTAAATTTTAATTTTCTCATAACAGAGAAAAACAAAAATTCACAGTTTTTCTAGACCACATAAATTACCAGTCCCAGGAAGGCAGATTTTTCTTTCATTCTTAGTGTCAGAGCAACGTTTATTGAAAGAAGCATTACTTTTGACACTATGAAGGTTATATCTCAAAATCTATCCCAAAATCTCTTCATTTGCCTGGAAGACTTTTTACCATCCTATGTGTTAACCTGAACTCTGCTGATTTCTCTTTGGGAGTTATCAGTGTGCTTTTGGCCTAAATCTCAATCTCTCTCTCTCTCTCTCTCTCTGTCTCTCTCTCGTACTCTTTCTCTCTCATCTCTTATCTCACTCCCTTCTTTCCCTCCCTCTCTCATCTTCACTTCTTCTTTCCCCCTTGCTCTCTTTCCCTTGACATAACCCATCAAAATTTAGCAATTAAGCCTGGGTATGTCTATCCTCTTTACATCTTCCGTCAGATAGTTCAACATTCAACTGTTGACCAATGTCCTTCTAGATTAACACTAATCTCATAACATCATCTCCAGCCCTCAGAATTTTTGGAGTTCTCATTTCTGGGCCTCTTCTCTTCCTGCTTATAATTGTAACAAATACCCATGGTGTCCCAGTCATCACTAAGATCAGCCAACTGTTCTTGGGATAAAACTCTTCCAGATTCTTTCCAGAGTTATTTAACTACCTTTTGTACATTTCATTTTTATAGAATCACAGAGCAGAGAACGTGAAGAGACTTTGTTGGTCATCTAATTCTTTCCTTATCCTTCTTTTTGATATGAATAGACTAAGAACTAAATATGTAAGTTAACTTGCCCAATGTTATGTAACCATTTGATGTCTCTTGTTTTCACACTTGTTAATGTAATACTCACATACAAAATTACATAAGTTATATGTTTTTAACAAGGTATGATTCATGGTAAGATTTCATAAGTGGATTTAAACTATCTAATTTGAAGACATCAAAACAATGTGAACTTTTTAGTATATTATGTAGATACTTATTTTAGTTCTTCTTCCCTTTTGCCCTAATGATAGAATTTTCCTGAGAACTATGGAAACAATCACCTCTTCATCCTCACGTTCATTCCAACCTAGTAGCATATTATCCCCAGGGACAAAAGGGAAAATTGCTGGAAGATACATGCAGGTACATTCAGAGCCCAGTTGAGCCACTAGAGATTAAATGAAGCTCCTTGAAAGGAAATCTCAATGTTCTTCTAGCTATTTAACTTTTCAACATGTATCTTCTTGACCCAAGACCCTCTTTGTGATAATACCAGCCAAATGGAATGCCTTGTTTCCTGAACTTTAAAAAATTGCTTGTGCCAAACATTAAAATAATTTCAATACAGTGAAATGTTTACTACTCCTACTTAGCTACCTGCAAAACACCTGTCCCTAAAGTTTTCAGACCATCTGAGTCAATAGCAACTCTGTAGTGAGGTGAAGAAAGTGGCTTCTAAAGCTTATTATATACTCATCTTCAGTTAAATGTAAATAATACCATTTTCGTTTATTCTGTAGACATTTCTCTGAGTTAGGCAAAGTGAATGCACGGTAAATGACATTTGGTGGTGACTTGAGTCCCCTAGCTAAATGTGATAAGAATGAAAGACAAAGCTTGACAGATTGCTCTCAGAGTACAGAGGAAGAAAATAAGTGGCCCTTACTACTCTGACTCCTGGAAAGTCTCTGTTCAAAATGTTTTTAAAATATTGGTAATCCACACTTAAAGACATTTATTCTATAGTTCTCATTTAGAAGCAAAGATGCTAAATGAATATTTCCTCTGAAAAATATAGTTAGTGTAGGTTACCAAAATAATAAACTTACCTATAAATAGTAGCAGTGCATTATCTAGAGTTTTATGGTCAGCAAATAATGAGGATTTTTAGTTACTTAGGTTAAACCAAACTAGATATATAAAAGCTCTACAATATCTTTGGAAAAGTTAGTTCTAGAACTATTACTGTTTATTAACACTTTAATATAGTGCTTACAGGAATCTATAACAATTCTCATAATTAAATGTTGAAATGTAAAGATCAGTTATACCCCAGTTAGCCACTGGTACATAAATATTTCTAATGAAAGCTCATTGTTTGAAATGACACCAAAAAAGAACAAAAACAATATGAATTGAGCTCAGGAATCTCTCTGTTTACTTATCCTTAGGGGTTCACTCACTGTCATTCTAATTTATAAGGAATATTTATTCTGTCCTCTGGGAAAAGACTATATTTGAATATAGTCATCAAAGAAAAATCTCTAAATTTTTAGGAAGTTCCAATTTTTAAAAATTAATTACTTGCTGGAAGTTATTTGAGATTCATTCAAAAAGCAACAAAGAATGAATCTGCATGCCAACTGAGTTTTTCATTTACTTTAATTAGATATTTTTCATAGAGCCCCTCCATTCAAATGAAAGCAATGTTTTTCAGTTTAAAAGGGGCAAGAATTTGCACACTTCAAATATTCCCCAGGCTTTTGTTCAAGTATTCCCAATTCCACAGCAAGTCATCATCAAGTTATGACTGCTAATGTCCAGGCTAATGGTAAAAAATAGTGTTGGTCTTGGGGCATACCGTTATACCTTTGTGTAGTATTGGGAATCATGCTTTTCCTTGCTTGTCTTTCTGACTCTTCCATGTGCTGCTCAAATGAAGTGTGCAGATGAAGAAAATGTGTTAAAATAAACAGCTATTATGAAATGTTTGCAAAAGGAAGTGCTACCTATATTTCTATCACTGTGTGCTCTTGAGGTTCACCCTCTAAGAGGAATCTATGTGATACTGTATTCCTCCAAGGTCGTTTCCCTCTTCACAGTCCAACACATTCACACTTGCTTGCCCCTTTAGAAGACATGGGAGCTGGGATTGACCACCTTTTTTACTCCCTGTGCGCTGTGCCTGCACTCCTGAGATTTTCTCTTCCTTTCCAGCCAACTGTCTCCTTCCTAAGCCATGGTTCCTGGAGAGAACACAGTCCACATAGATGTCCCAGAAGAGCTGGGCCAGATCCCAAAACAGTGCCCCATGCTTCAAGTTCTCAGATGACTTCAGGTAGATCATGAAATCCCAGAAGCCTGAAACAGTGTTGGAAATGCGAGGCTTTCGCATGTCCAAAAGGAGGACTGAGGAGGATTCCCAGCACTGAGGATCAGCTTGGTTAAGGGCAAGCAGGTCTGTCTGGCTATGGCAGAAGAAGGGAGACACACAGCACATTCCTACAATGAGCAGGGAGCAGGTGAAGCTCAAGCGGCAGTGGATCACTCTTCTGTTCCCGAGATCAGCCATGTCTGTGAAATTGCATGGTATGGAAATACATTAGTCTCCCATTACATCCTACTCAGCTGAAAAAATAAGTATGCCCTTAAGAACCCTAGTCCCAGCAAATAAGCACATTCACTGTCACTAAATGGGAAAATCTAATTCCACTTCCCATATCACAGCTCATTCTACCTAAAATGACTCATTACCAGGACAGGTAAGTGTAAAATCAAGACAGTCAGGCTAAGAAATATTCCCAAGATGTGTTGCTTCATAAGATGAATAAGTGCACCTGGTTTTCCTTACTACGGAAGAATATAGTTGAAAAGAATAGTAAGCAAAAATCTTAAATCTTGCCACATGGCTTTAATTAACCCATAATATCTCAAACCCAGTCATCCTAACCTAAGATTCCTGTGCAACAAAGAATTTGAATGTTTTTACCTTTGCATGCTTTTCTATTCAGAGTGGATTTTAGTTTCATAAAAGACATCAGAATTATATAATGTTATTATAAAAAATACAAAATAGATGCTAAAAGTGTGGGTAAACAAACTGAAGGACATACATCCAACACATTAGAATAGACTCAATTGACCTTTTACAAGCAACTACAATGCTCCTTGATTCTGATAAAATTTTAATAATGATAATGTTTTAAAAACTTCTTGCTATGAATTTCAAGGATTTTAAAGAAAATGATTGTCATTCAAATTTTCTGGCTCTCAATGCCTTAAAATCATCAGGGAGACACATACCACATAGTCTTATGTTACTAAGTCAGACAAGTGCAATGAGAAGTTATGATCTTCAAAGAACTCAAATTTTCTTTTTTCCCAGAGAACAAGCTTATCATTTCTCACGGATGATAAGAGACTCGTATCACAGTTAAACAACTTCGACATTAAGAAGAAAGAGACGGGACACACAGCTCACTTCCACTTTAACCTTTCCAAACATTTTAGAGGTTAGTGTCACAAAGGCAAGCAAAGTAAATCTCATGGGAACATTCCTGTGTCGGAGCACAGAGATATAGCAACATAAGATGGACTCTTACCCCTCCGCACAGCCGCAGGATGTATCGCAATACCACTGACTACTCCATAAGCAAACGGTCCTTGAACGCACACATTCCTATTTTGAAGGGACATGTTCAAGATTCAAGGTCACCCTAATTCTCTCTATTTGAAGCACTTGAGAAGGATATTGTGTTCTTTTCTGAACTAAAATACCTAAATCGAGATTCCGCAAAGGTTATTTTTTCCTTAAAACTTAGCTGTTCTAAGTTTTTTAAAAGACAAAGGGCGGGACGCTGTCCAGGGTGCTGAAGTTGGCGTGATCTCGGACTCCTGTTGAGCTCAAGCGACAATGCTCACATTGACTCCTTTAAAAGTCCCTTCTTTTAGGAAAGGGCTATCCGAGCCTGGAGAGGTGTTTCTGTGAGCTTTTTAACCCCGGGGTCCTCAGTGCGCCCTGGTGGGAGACCCGCGCGCGCTTGGCGAGTCTTGGCACCGCACCTGGTTCCACGGCCTCAGCCGCGCAGGGCAGAGCTGCCTTAGACCCGCTCTGCCTTGGGGACCCACTCACCTCCTCACCGCCGCAGCTCCACTACCAGGTGGCAGAAGGGCTCTGGCCTGCTCTTCTGCCCTATTGGGGTTCCCTCGAACGCGTGGAGAGGGTTCCTCGAGAGCGTGGAGAGGAGTGGCTCTCGTTGCTTCCTTCGCGAGTGCCTGTCCCCAGCTTCCGCGTCCTGGATGCTACCGCGCCTCTTCTGAAGTAGTGGGAGTGTTCGGCGCCTCTTCAAGTCTACGTCAAAGCGCCTGGAAGCTGCAGCCACCTCTCGCCTCCAAGTCCACCTCCCGCACCTTCCTCTTTCCTGCCTCCCCCGAGGATTTCGTTTCAGGAAAGAGGAGGCTTAGCCGCACTCACCCTCACTGACCCCGACCCTGACCCACACCCATCCTCCGCCCAGTGGAAGGCAGCCTTTGTGTGGATCGGCTTCCCGACCGACCCGTGGCAGGCAGAATGGTGTCGGCAGGAGCTGGAAAGTTGGGGACCTGCTTTATGCCCCTATACCGGAGAATGGAGATCCCCAGGTCCCCGTTTCCCATGTGTCTCTCATCTTTGCATAAGAGGATGTGAGGGAAACCTAAAATCTTGGGGGTCAGAAAAGGGACATGGGCGCCTTCCCGGTCTCCAGGCAGAAAAGGCATCAAAGAAATAAGGTGATTCCCCAGATAATCTGGATGTGACTGAGGACCTGGCCTGGACAGAGAAGTGGGAACGGACTTGGCGCTGCTGGAAACTTTCCCTAACTAATAGACCTATTATCTTCAGCCTGGGTTGTTGCTGCCATTGCTGTTCTCATTTCTCTCCAGAATTCCCTGCTTGCCAAAAAAAGGAAGCACCCAGGATTCCCTTTGATTCTCACTTCATGGCTACTTAATCTTAGTCCTGGGGTTAGAGCTCTGTCACTTCTCCAGGGCTCTGCTAGCGTTAGCGCCCATCTTCACTGACACACACCCAGCCAAGGGATCTTAGGCAAAAATCCTCCATTTCCAAATGTTTCCAGGTTTTGTCCTTCACCTAAAAATCCCCTCCATGTTCTAAAAGACAGTTGTAGACTCCACTAACTGAGGGCCTTTATGTCACTTAATTGTATCCATGGTCACCTTCCAGAGGCGCAGAGTCATTACTCGAGTTTAACTGAAGCCACAGAAAACCAACTTCCTCCCCCAAGTGACAGGAAGGAGCTCTGAAGAGGAATCTGAAGGGGCTCCAGGCTTTTCCTTTCACTCTGAAACTGGATGGAGTGGACTTCAGTTTCTCCATGTTTGAGCCTGCTTCGATTTACCCACTATGATGTGGGAAAAGATGAATGAGGTCTTGGTCTTGCTTCCTGAATTTCATAGAACTCAGGTCCTTTTGGAGAAGGTGATCAGGGAAATGGAGCATTTAACACAGAGTGACCATAGGGATAGAAATGCACAGGAGAGCCAGGGGAGTCTGTGAAAACCATCAGATTCTTCATATATTTTAAAGGTGCAAAGGACAGGACTTATTGGTGGACTGGATGTGGGTTTCAAGAGAAAGACAAATATTGAAAATAATACCACCCATTGGAAGCTAAGTGACTGGAAGTTTGGGATTACCAACAGTTTAGAAGAAAAATGGGTTGAAAAATAGGCTTGGGAAAGGGAAATAAGATTTTGGTTTTGAACACTTGATGTGTGAGATGAGTGACAATCAAATGGAGACACTACAGAGGCAGGGGTAAGGTGGAAACTGGAGATAATCATTTGAGATTCAGGGATAAGGATAGCAGTCTAGATTTGGAAATTTATCAATGTGTAGGTGACAGTTCATAGCAACAGAAATTTTTTTTTGGTGGTAGTGGGAATTTTTTTTTTATTATTCATATATGCATACAATGTTTGGGTCATTTCTCCCCTCTTCCCCCACCCTTCCCTAACCTTCCCCCCCACCCCCCACACCTTCCCTCTCCCCCCATCTCCTCACTACCCAGCAGAAACTATTTTGCCCTTATCTCTAATTTTGTTGAAAAGAGAGTATAAGCAATAATAGGAAGGACCAAGGGTTTTTGCTAGTTGAGATAAGGATAGCTATACAGGGAGTTGAATCACATTAATTTCCTGTGTGTGGGTGTTACCTTCTAGGTTAATTCTTTTTGATCTAACCTTTTCTCTAGTTCCTGGTCCCCTTCTCCTATTGGCCTCAGTTGCTTTAAAGTATCATAGCAACAGAAATTATGGAAAGTGAGTAAACAGTAGCTTGAGGTTAGAATTTGGAAAATGCCAACAGTTAAGAGATTAAGGAGCCAGGCACCAGTGGCTCGGTGGCTCACACTTGTAATCCTCACTACTTAGGTGGCTGAAATCAGGAGGTATTGCAGTTCCAGGTCAGCCCAGGAAAATAGTTCTCTAGACCCAGTCTCTAAACTAACCAAAACAATAGACTGGAGGTGTGGCTCAAATGGTAGAACACTTGCTTTGCAAGCGCAAAGCCCAGAGTTCAAAACCCCAGTCTCAGAGAGGGAGAGAGAGAGAGAGAGAGATTGATTAAGGAATAGTGAGTAAGAAGTGTATAGTATCTTGGAAGTCAATGAGACATAGCTTTTCACAAAGTGGGGGGAAATCAACATCACATAGATTCAGTAAAATATGTAATAAAATGAAGAAAAAGAATTTTCCATTGTATCTAAAAAAAATAGAAGGTTACTGAGGAGCTTATTAAGAACAATTTCAACTGAGTGTGTTGGGAGGGGGCTGTTTGTGATGGACTGAAGCAGGAATGGAAACTAAGGAGATGAAGATTTTACCTGTGGAGCTCTCCTTACAGAGTTTTGATAAGAAGAAAGAGAAAGATTGGAACAGAAGGTTAGGGGTTTGGTCTTGGTCATGTTTATAGTTGAGGGAGAAAAGCCAATAAAGAAAAAGGGGTTGAGCCTTAGGAAGGAAGATTGACTAATAATCTCAGGAAGTAGAAGCAGGAGGAACAAGGAAACAAGGGGAGCCAACATCTTACAGAAAGGAGATAAACTGCCCTCTGAAAAGAAGGAAGAGGGAAGACTGCCTGTAAATATGTATCTCTCTAGGTATTGTGGTAGGTAGAGGAGCAGGAGCTGAGTGAGATGGTGATTGGTGGTATTCATTTTCTCAATCAAGATGAATGGTTATTCACAAAAATAAAGGAAGGCAATTGTTAAGTAGGGAGCTTAAAGAGTATAGAAAAGCTTAGGAGTATCATTAAAGGAGGGAAGAGAAGACAGAGACTAAAGGTCAGGACTAAAAGCCCAGATAATGTTTGAGACTGTGAATTTATAATATATATCATTTTTGTATCCTTCAATGTTTTTATGAGGCAGCATAGCATAATGATGTAATAAACTATTATGCTTTGGATCCCAATTACATATGTTTGCACCATGTACCTTTCACTTATACATCATTGATTCTTTTTGCACAATTAAAGCTGCTGAAATTGATAGCACCCTTGTAATTAAATTTTCAGCACTTGCTTCTACATTTTTAAAATAATGGAATGTCCACAGTTGATGGTATTTTTGATTTGATGTAATGCTTTGCGAAATTTAATTAATTATGAAATAATTTCTTGCCTGTAAAATGGGCAAAAAAATCTCCCTTATGGTTAGTGAAAGTAAATGAGAAAACACTTAGAATGGTACTACATGTAGCAAGAACTTGACAAAAATTAGTTATTTTTTTTCTTCTGCAGTGCTTAGCTGACTGGAGAAATGGGTGGTCATTATGACATCAGTTCAATGTCAATGTCTTTTGGAAAGGTGCTCATGAATAACAAGAATATGAGGGAATCAGAGATACAATAAGCATGTTAGAAAAAGAAAAGACTGGGGATAGAAAGATAAATACTGGAAGGAAAGGTGGGAAACTAGAAGTTCCATTGAAGGGGGAGCGACTGGTATAAGGAGAGCAAAGAATAGTTAGGGATAGGGAGATTAAGAATCAGACTTTAGAGATAGAATAGATTTTCTGATTTTACAGAAATGAGTGGCCAGAAAAGAAGGGTAAATACAAAGGGACTGCAGTTAAGTTCTGCCTATCCTATAAGTCTGAAGGTAAGAATGGAACTGGTTGTCCCTGTTTGAGGGTTTTGAGAATTCTCTCCCAACCAGATAGCCTAGGTCAGCTCTTGCCAATGGGAGAGAAAGATGCTACTTATTAATTAATTAATTAATTAACTAAAGCATATCTGTTTTCTATTCAGATGCCTCTCTCTCTCTCTCTCTCTCTCTCTCATTGTAATTTTGACTTTTAATAAGATTTTTGTACTTCCACCCTAAAATATAATAATGCCCTGGTTAAACATGTCTTGTAAATACAAATTACCAGCTTTCACTTAAATTCAAGCCATCATTTGCTTGAATATTTTTATTTAGAATAAGATCCTAACCACTGCATACTCTGTTGTAACAAGTATTTTATATCCCTTGACTATCTTGGCAGTTTGGAGATATTCTTAGAAAGGAGAATATGTGTTGTTTAAAAAATCCTGAATGTCACTCTCAGCTTGCAAGATGAAAATGAGATACCAATTCTTGCATTTAGATGGAAAGAAAAGCACCACTAAACCGTTTGAACAAAATACTTTGTCTGTTGTGGAACACTTAAGGATACCTAGCCTGACTTATCCTTAATGGTTTCATTTTCATGGACTAGACTTTCTCAAGCAACAACTAACTTCTGGTCAGTACATACAATTCACCAAACACTATTTTCTTATGATGGTCTCATGTGATGAGCTCAGGAAAGACCATTTTGATCTACCTTTTCCCCACTGTATCATTAAGTTAGGGAATTTTTCCTTGGGTAGCTGGTAAGTGTAAGAGTATGGTTCTGTCCCCCAAACTCAGCTTTATACATTGTTTTTTTTTTTTTTTCTGTCCTAAGTGGTATGCACATATAAACACAGGCACTGTCACTTTCTGTTCTCTTCCTTATATAATCTATTCCTATTTCCCTACTTGCTCCCCAATACCAACTTGGGGCGAGGTAAGCATATGGTGGACTCAAAGCACAGAGAAAAGAATTTTAACAAGTTACCTCTGATCTCAGTTCATCACATTGTTATTTTGACTTGTTAAAAAATATTCAGGAAATCAATGTGTCATTTAAAATACAGGATGCTAAATAACTGGTTTAACTGGCATTTGTCCTCCAGAGTTGTTTCAGTTTTAAGCAGTTGCAGCTTAGGCTAAGAATGACTGGTTGAAAAGTAAATTGCAATTAGCTGAATGTGCCCCATGGGTAGATTTTCTGATTTTTGCCACTTGAAGCAATTCTCAAAGACATTAAAAGGGACTTGCGAGTAATTGCCATGAAATTCAAGAGCAGTTATATAGATAGTTTGCATCTTCAGCAATGCATTAACATTGCAATTGATGAGGACATCATTTAAGAATAGGGTGCTTCTTTAACATTGAGGATCAGATAGTAAAAAAATAATTATTTTTCTCTCATTCTTTTGTGCTTTTCCACCATTTGAAAATGGCAATGAACAAGAACAATCTCCTGGAATGCCCACTGGGTGAGTGGATGAGTCACTCCTAAGTGCCACCAAATGCGCAAGGACAATCTGCAGTGAAGGAGTCAGGTGATCCTGAACAACGACTCCAAAATGTTTGGAAAAGGAAAGTTACTTGGGGATTCAGGAACATTTCATTCATATTTCTCCTGTTTTACCAATTAAAGACACTGCAATCGTAACCATAGGAGAGGTGGTGATTTCTTTTCAGGGCATCTCTCAAGGTTCTTCCATTCTTTGTCCATTTTTCTAGGTCGCAAAGCCATAGGATCCCTATGGTTGTGTAAAGGCTTGAGTTTATCTCTCGCTATTACTGCAGCAGTGTAATAAGAGTTATCATTACAGTTACTGACTTTTAGACTTCTCCTTTCTTTTTTCCTACTTATTTTCAATGGATACTATGATTTAAGAGATTCCTTTTCAATTTGGTTTACATACCAAGACAACTATGACAATGGCTTAAGGCTTTGGCAATAGTAAATTTCTTTTTCCTAAGACTTCAGCAATGATGGAGTAGCAAAACGCACAATATAAAATCTCTACCTCAACACTATGTAGAAGGAACAGGGGATCCACAGTCCAGAAAGCCAGGGGTCATTGATAATCATAGACTTCTGCCCAGAGGAAAACATTGGCAAGTAGACAAATGAGGACATAGACCTATCTGTTAATGCATAAAAACATCTGAGGAGGGCTCCTGGGATGAAGAACTTTTCCTTGACTTTTGTATGTGTAAGGAAGGTAGCACGGCTCTGTTCTGTGCTACAATTTTTTCATACTTTCATTGTTAACTTACTGTATTCTAATTACTAGTCATGCTCTCTGTCTTTCCTCCCTCCCTACTTCACCCCAAGCAGACTGAGAGTAACTTTAGAGTGATGATCACATCTAAATGTTGTCAGACTTAGTGAAAAATACGTGTATAATAATTTCTTAATCAATGTTGGCTGAATTAATTTATGAGAATAGTACCATTTTGAACTTAAGACTGGAGTAGTAAGAGTCATTAATCAACTTTGATGAATTTTCTTTCCTATGACTTGACAAAGGAGTGAAAATTTCAATCAGCCAACTTAGTTTTCTTTTTTCTTCACCCAGTGCCCAAATTTTTAATTAACCTTCTTCTGAATGGGGTATTCCTTTCGTGTGATTATGGATACAACTTCTGAAGTAAAGTTTTTTATTGAAAGACTAAAATCTTACAAAAGTAGATAACAAGTATGAAAGTATAAAAATTATTTTGCCCTGAGGAAAAGTTATTTTACTTTCAAAAACAAGAGTTTAAATTTAAGTCTTTGGAAATTGATAAATATTCCAAATATAGTTTGAGACAATTTTTTAACAGGTAGTTTTCTTATCAGCCAGACATGCATGAAGTTGCAAGTCACAGAAAATCTGACTACCATAGTTTAAACACAGAGTTTTATTTACCTTGTCTAACATGAAGTTTTATTAGATAAGATAAATATCTATAAAAGCATGTGGCTACAGATGTCAAGTCAGTGACTCAAGGACATCAGGCCCTATGATTTGATGATTCTCTTGACCTTTCTTGCACTCACAGTTGGTTGCCACAGCTCCAGACATCTCATTTACATTTAAGGCAAAATGGGACTTGATGGATTGTTCCAGCCAATCACATCTGTTCCTTTTAAAGCAAGAAAGTAAAAAGCATTTGCATTTCAGTGGACTTAGGCTTGCAACACATGTTAGTTACTTTAGCTGGGTCACATGGTCATTTGTAGAGGCAAGCAAGTCCGGAAACAAGAGCTCCAATGGGAGAAAATAAGCACTCTATCTATGGACTTAGGAACAACTTTCTTGTAGGCCATCAGCAAGGTTAACCCCACTGTGCATCAAGCACATTCAAGTTTAATTTAGGATAAATTTGTTGCTTATCCTTTCATTTTCTTAGTTAACTCCCTTATTCTAAAAATGAAAGTTTTATTATTACTTACAAAACTAAATATTTGAGAAATGGAAGATGATGGTTCTTACACAAGTTATTTGGGATGCATCTGAAAGTTCATTGTGTCTAGAACTTTGATCAAGTCATTTCATCTCTCCAGTGCATCAATGTTCTGGAAACTGAGCAAGTTCAATTAGGTAATGGCAAGCTTCTTTTTTGCTATGTCAATTTATTATTCTACAATTTGTACCAAAAATGAAATGCTTATAAATCCTGCAGTCTAACAAATTCTTCAAGTTAAAAATTAAAAGTGGAGGCTGGCAGAGTGGCTCAAGTGGTAGAGCACCTGCCTAGCAAGCACAAGGCCCTGAGTTCAAACCCCAGTACTGCCATAAAAAAAAGTGGTACAGTCACTAGAGAAAAGAGTTAAACATAAACATATCCCATAAGTAAGCAATCTCACACCTTGATGTAAACACTAGAGAAATTCTTAAATGATACATTAAGAAATATATTTAAGAATGTTCACAGAAACACTGTATATTGCAAATACTAGAAACAACTCAAATGCCCAAAGAGAAGGAATGAATAAATAGTGGTGTGTTTTTACAACAATTTCACAGTGGTGAAAGTTAATGAGGTACAGTTACTTGAAACACCATTGATGGATTGTAGAAATATAATATTGAGAAGGAAAATAAGATTATACATGAAATGTTGGTATTCTTTTTATAAAGCTAAAACAACTAAAAGTAAACAAAATGCCTATTAAGAATCTGTATGTAAAAATATAGATAAATTCTTTCAAAGGAAAAAGAAATGACAAGAATCAAGGTAGTGATCTCATTGAGGGGAAGGGACCAATAGGCATGATAGAGAAGATACGCGTGGGCAATGTCAGTTACTGTCCATGTTCTAATTTGTTGGACAGTAGATTTATGGATAATTATTATATGATTTTAAATATATAAGTAGGTAAATAAAAAATATATATGGATATGAAAGATCAATGAACTAATGACAGGATATATCAAGAACCAAGTATTATGACTAATCCTTTTCCATACAACTAAATTTCTTTTTTTCTTTTTTCTTTCCCTTTTTGAGGCAGGGTTTTTGTATGTGGCCCACGCTGATCTTGAACTCACAATCACCCTGCCTTAACCTTCCAACTTCTGGAAAATAGGCATGTGCCACCCTGCCTGGCTCACCTAAAAGTCTTAAGTTAAAAACGTAGAAACCAATACCATCCATAGGTTGTCTTTATCTGCAGGTAGTGTTCTTAATCCCTCAAGCAGAACAGATGATGCAAAACTTCATTCACCAAAAATAGAATTTTGTTCATTATTTAGGATATCTTCTATTAGAACTTTAAGTCATTTAGCTAGCACTACTAAAACAAGGAGGGAACTAGAAATATATCACACACTCCCTGAACCTCAGCCCCTCTTGGGATGACAACAGTCACTATCTATTACCTATGGTCTTTCTTAGAGTGAAGTCAGGACAGTGAGACAAGAGTGTCCATCACATGCCTTCCTAAATAAGAGAATGTCAAGATGACCATATAACTTGCTATTTCCAAGTGCATTCTCTGTTGGATGCAACAGAGATCATCAAGATATATTTCAAGGGCCAGGCATGGTGGCATACACCTGTAATCCCAGTTACTCAAGAGATAGAGTTCCAGTCTAGACTGGGCAAAATAAGAGTGAAAATCTACCTACAAAGCAAACTAAAAGGGGAATAACTGAGGTACATGGTTCATGTGGTAGAGGACTTGCTGAAAGCTTTAGGTTCAATCTCCAGTATCACCACCAACCCCCCACAAACAAAAAAGATGTTTCAAACAACTGATGAATCAACACACTAATGGGGAACACAGCCAACACAAATAGGCAAAGAACAAGGTACTGAAACATAATGACACACATCGAAACCAAGGTAATTTACTTGTTTAATATATGCATATACATATACAATGTGCTATTTGCAATGGACCTAAGGAGATATATTAATGGGAACATAAGGGAAGTCTTTGTTCTTCTACAACTTACTCTCTACTGGAAAAGGCTCATAATACTTAAGTAAACAAGTAATAAACAAGGAAAATTAAAAGAGCACAAGTGAAATGAAGGCAATAAAGCCATGTACCGTATTATGATAGAGATCAAGGAGAAAAACATCACTGTAAGAGCACAAACAACCTCAGTCCTTGTAACTTTTTTAGATCTTCAATCCATGCAAGCTTTGAAATTGCATCAATGCTCATTTGAACAAAATCACAGCCCCTTTGTCATATAAAATTGGCTTGTATCAGCCAGCTTCGGGCATCATTAAGCATACACATCTGAAACCACCAAAGCCTACCCGATGTGCATGTGGAAAGCATGGGCTCTTCACCGTTCAATCACTTTGCAACCAGGCTCCTGCCCAGCCTCCCCCACTGTCATGAAAACATTCAGGAACACAGACTATTCCCCTCTCCTGCAATAGCCAGCCTAAAGAAGGGTTCATGTTCCCTAGCAGGCCCCTGCTGCTGCTGTGTGTGAGCATTAAATCTGAGAGTAAATGACTTATTCAAGTCTCTGTATAATGTGTATGATCTCTTATATGTGTATATTATATATATATATAAAATCTCCATTCCACCTAAGGATCTTATATCCAGACTAAGTTTCCTAACTAGCACATCTTGAGACATTCATACATGACTTTGATTTAACTATAGGCTAACAATCGTGACATCAACGAGGCAACAATTAAATCTTGGTAAGAATTCACCATTTGCTATATATAACTTTGATATATTAGAAGTTTGTGAATTTTTAAACTTTTGAACCTGATCCAAATTTGCTTAGGGAACATTCATTCTATCTTATGGAATGAATATGCCTGATTCTAGAACATAAAAACAAAGCCAATTAAAATCTGAAGGAAGGAAAGGATGGAGGGAGGCCGGGAGGGGGGAAGCAGGGAAGGAAATTAAATTGACTGCCTCTGTTCTCAAACGTAGCATCTGCATCTGATATCTAATATAGCTTATCATTCCCAAAAGAAAAAGAAATTTGATTTTGGAAAAATTTCTTGAGTTTCCAGTTCAATATCTGTTCCTCATTAGGTAGCAGACACAAGCAAAGAAAAAAACATCTATTCTATTATGGAACCATTACATTTCAGGATCAGAAAGATACCAGGCAATAACACACAGTTGATTAACATCTTTTTTTAAATTTCTTTTATTTCATATGTGCATACAATGTTTGGGTCATTACTCCCCCCTTCTCCCTGCATCCCTTCCTTTTCCCCCATCCCCTCTCTCTCCCCTCCGACCCCCTTGCTTCCAGGCAGAAACTGTTTTGCCCTTATCTCTAATTTTGTTGAAGAGAGAGTATAAGAAATAATAGGAAGGACCAAGGGTTTTTGCTAGTTGAGATAAGGATAGCTATACAGGGAGATTCCTCGCATTGCTTCCATGTACATATGTGTTACATTCTAAGTTGATTCTTCTAGAACTAACCTTTTCTCTAGTTCCTGGTCCCCTTCTCCTATTGGCCTCTATCACTTTAAAGTTTCTGCATTAGTTCCTTTGCATTGAACAACACACATTTGAAACAGAAACATTTGTGTTAGACATTTCATCAAATTCCCAGCAGTTTTTGGGTGAGCTACTAGTTGGGAAGACTGTTGAATCTCTTCCTTCTCTTCTCCAGTTGAAATAATTTCAGACATAAAACCTGAAAATAGAGAAAGAAATCAACACAGCAAAAATAATGTTAAAGCCATGCTCATCTGCTAGTAGACCCAAGCCCACTTTCTCTGGCTACTTTTTAAAAAATCACATTTACAAGTATGACGTATCTCATTTCTAAACCCCTGCAGTTCAGCACTCTGTACAGAACCATGGTCAGAACACATACAGAACCAGTAACTTTCCAGACACCACTCTTCTCTCTTTCTCCAAACTGGTTCAGGACAAGGGTGAGCTCCATAACGCCTTGCCTGCAGCAGCCTTCCTCACACTGAGCAGTGGTCGTGGAGGTGTGCACATGCCTTCATGATACCCAGCGGCTGGAAGAGTGTTACCAGGGGCAGGACCTGTGCAGCTATGGATGTTCATTTCGAAAGCAAGACTTCACCATGATTTTTAGTTGACAATCACCTTTTGTGCAAAAAGTTCAGTGTTAGATGTCTATCACACTTTGTGCAAGGAATTCAAAATTTTCTTTTTCACTGTGATAAAAGTAAATAAATACAAAACTTTCTAATAAAACTAATTATAAAGCTGTTAGCTAAGTACCAACATATTTCAGGAGGGCGGGTGTTATTGTTCTGTGGTAGACCAGTTGCCTAGTATGCACGAGGCCCTGCTCCATCCCCAGCAAAAGAAAACAAATCTTTGCAAATAAGTCAGCAGATTATTTGTGGTAGCTCACTAAGACAAATGACATGTTTTTGTATTGATATGTGAATTGTCTTTCTGGGTAACTGGAAAAGGCACAGCCTCAGATGGTCAAAGAATTTCTTTCAGAGAGACTCATCCATAATTCATTTATCTGTAAAAGGCTAAAGGCGTTTTATTCCATATGAGCCGCTATCCACTTGGTGTACATCTTGAGAACAAAGCAAAAATGGCTTGAACTGACTACATTTTCCTCCTTTCGTCTGAGTGTGTAGTCTCACGTAAATACAAGGCCTTCTCAGATGTTTTTCAACTTCATGCAGAAAAAATTATTTCTTCATTTCTAACCTTAGCAAATGAAAAATGTATTATTTTATGGCTCCACACAATACATTATCAAGAAAAGAGAGGCTGTGTAACTTTGTGAAAATGCAATGAAATGCAGTGAATGACCTTGTGCCACGCCTTTCTATTTGGACTGCCTTGTTTTATTTATCTTCAGCTCACATTTCTCAAAATACTAACTACCTGGTAAAATGTCTTCAGCATCTCACCTCCTCTTTGTATAGCACTGAGAATGTAATTTGGAGACTCAAGAACAGTCTCCAACTTTCTTTGTGTTCCATCTTACTCCACCCTTTGACTTCTGTGTCACAGGGACCAGAATAATATTTTTCTGTGGTGTGCCATTGTGATGTTATTGATAAACAACTCATTGTTGATATGTTGAAATTGGCTTCTAATAAGTACAGAAGTGTCATTCTCTCTCATCTCTTGTTCTCAGAATGCCAAAATGCTGTCGTTTCAGCTTCAGCCTTAAGAAAATAGAATTGTGGTTATAATAATAGGAGTAAATATTTCTTTTTAAGAAATCATTCCTTTGCCACACTTGGATATTGCAAAAAGTTTTCAAGGGTGAACATTCTAATTTTTTTCCTCAAAAATTTCAGATATTCTAGCAAAAAATTTTGGCAATTGGGTTTTATGTTTTCCTTTGTGGAAAGCCATTATAAATTCCTTATCGGTTAGCTACAGACAGGGGATCTGATTCACACTCTCTGGCTAAATTCTGTTCTTGGGACCAATAGAATTCAGTTCTACCATCTTTTAGCACACAGTGCACATCTCATGAAGTAATGGTTCTTTTCTGTGTTTATTCCATATTTTCTGCCAATCTTTTCAGCCTCCATTCTCTACCTCTCTCTTCCTTTCCTTTTCTATAATAACTCTTAAATTTTAATGTTTAATGTGACAATGTTTTCATTGTCACATATTAACTGCACTTAAAATTTTGTGTCTATAGATGGTTCTCAAGTAGATATTTGTATTTCTAAGACCTCCAATGAATTCCATATCCCCAATTCAACATCCTGCTGTACATCTTCACCTAAATTTCCTTTATTCCCTCAACTCTAATGTATCCAAAATGAAATATAGCTTTTCTTCCTAAATCAGAATCTTTTCTAGACTGCCTCCATCTTCCCAGCCCCTAGGTATCAAACCTGACCATCATTTATTACTCCTCTCCCTTGCCTTTCACAATCAGCTACCCAGTCTATTGATTCTACACGAGTGATCTTTCTCCATTTTGGATCACCAGACTCTCTGTCAGTTGTTCATTACGTTGGATCTGTGCTATGGCCCTGGTATCCTAACTGGCTTGCCCATCTCCTTCCTCTCTTACCACAGTCCATGTTGCATATTACTGTCAAATAGCTTCCATTCCTTTGATCCTCACAACTGCCTACAGAACCAAGTCCATGTGCTGTAGTTTAGCATTCTACCACCTTCCTTACTTTCCCACTCACTTTCTTCATTTCCCTTTTACAGACTCTATGCTAATGAAAACAATGAGATTGCCTTGTGCTTGTTCCAGATGGGGGTTTGTAGAAACATTCTCTGGAGCAGAGATTAATAGACAGGAAGCGTATTAGAGTTCTTTTCTGCAGCTGTGGAGGATGAGGGAAAGAAGCAGGACTAGACAGAAGGAGATGAGCTCCATGCAGGCCTAATGAGAGAACAGCGTTTGAAGTTGGGATGACTTTTCAGAGGTGTCCTGAGTTGGAGTAAGAAGGTAAGGCCTGGATGGCCCCACCGTGATCCATTATTTGATGCAGCCCACTTTAAGGGTGGAAGTTTCCTTTAGCAGATACAACCCTTGTTGACAGACCTCAACAAAGCCAGCAGCTTATACCCATTACACTCTGCAGATAAATAAAAACTTTGTCTCCCCTTATACCTCAAAAGCAAATCTGAGCAGCACTTCACGGCACCCACTGTTGGATCTCAACCCCACAATTCCCACAGGCATTCTTCTTTAAGCTCAGGAGCAGATTGTGCTGTGTTTTGCATGTGTCCTCCAAGTTCACGTGTATGCAACTTTAATTCTTCAACATGACAATGGTGGGAGGTGGATACTAGTGAAAGGAATTTGGGTCATGAGATAGAGGTCTCATAAATGAATTAATGCTTTTCTTGTGTGGTCAATTCTTGCTCTTACAGGACTGGATTAATTACCAAGAGAGTGAAATATTATAAAGCATGTCCAATCTTTGCCTCTTTCACATGTACCCACTTGTCCATCCATTTTCTGCCATGAACTGAAGCATGATGAGGTCCTCCCTACATGTGGCCACCTGAGCTTGGACTGCCCAGCCTCCAGAACTGCAAGAAATCTTTCCTTTCTAAGTTACCCCATCTCAAGTATTCTGTTACAGTGACAGAATAGACTTGACAAACTGCTAGAGCTGTCACTCAATGTCCTTTCTAATCTTTCTTTAGTACTAATCCCTTCATTACATTTTCTAGCCTCCTTTGCCACTAGATGTATTTAGGTAACTAGGTTCCAAGCAATACCTGTGATAAAAAGTGTTATACCAAACTTCCAAATTGGTATCTAGAGGCTTTCCACGTCTCTTCTTTTTGCTTGTGCTTCAGCAGGAGCAAATAGGCAGACAGGGAGTAGAATCAAGGATAGCTTGTTAGTTCCATGAGATGGAAGCTGGTACCCAGGATTGTACAGCAAAAAGATGGAGGAACATGGAGCTACCATTCCAGCTCTGGACTCCTGTGCAAGAGAGGAAAACTTCCATTGTGTTCAAGTTCCTGGTATCTTGATCATGGTGATTTTAGCCAAACTTCAAAATCCCTTGAGTATCCAGATGGAGATATTCAACACTGCAACACTTTTCTCCCTATTTCCAGATGTCCATCACTCCCCAACTGATAAGATGCCAGTTCAAGTACAACCTCCTCCAGAGAAGTGTATTGATCTGCTCCTTACACTCCTCTAGCAGGAAGTAGTATTTTTTCTCTACTGACCTTCTATAGTTGTCTGGGTTTTCCTTACTGAGTATGACACTTTTGTCACAAATAGAATTCATTACCAATTTCTCAGCTCTTCTATTGCATTATAATGTCCTACATGGCAGCATCTGAGCATAGTTCTGACCCAAGATGTCCAGCAAAGAATCTTTTACTTAGTGTATATTTGTAGTATATGTTGACTCAATGAAGTCCCTCTTAATAATGGGACATTTTCTGTAATTTTTCACTCCTCAGTTTTGTAACAGAAAACTATTTTACTCATCTCAGATAATAGGAAAACTTCATTTTCTCTCATACTTATCCCTTAGATAGTTGTTCTTTTTCAGGTGGAGTAGTCTAGGAATTAATTCTCAGCCTTCCCTTGGGTCTTTCTAGTCCCCTCCCCAGTTCTAAGAAAAGGAGAGTGAAGTATTTACAAACAGATCCCCTAGACTTGAACACTCTCTCCCTCTCCTGGTGGTTGGTAAGTGGTAATGGTACCAGTAGCACTCCCAGCTGAATCAGCCCACAGAGGTAGGTAGCAAGTGATTCTCTCTATGGATCTCCTGTTGCCATCATCCTGTACATTTCTTTGTGTCATATGTGCTATATTCCGGGAAAGGACTCAGAGTCAAACTGCCCTGCTGCTTACTAGAATGGTGATCTTAAGAAAGGTGCTAGATCTCTCTGGCTTTGAGTTTTACCAGCTCTGAAGTAGGAATAAGAGGGGCATGGGATGTGATGAACGCATGGGCTGTGTAACCTAAAATGCCCGGGGTTTCATCCCATCCCTGTCACTAACAGGAGCTCCTGTAGTCTATGGCTCCCGCCTAAATAGAAAGTAATGGAAGAATCAGGAAAGATGTCATGAAGGAGGTAATACTTGAGGTGAAACTCAGGGATGCTTTGATGAGCTGTAGGAGTGAGAGGAAGGCTGCCTAAAAGTAGAAATAGCCTGAGTCAAGGCAAAGAGGCTAGAACACACTTCTTTGCCCTGAAGATACCGCCCCATCCTTTTCTGGAGTTAGTAGAATGTAGAACACGACACATAGGATGACACCACACACACACACACACACACACACACACACACACACACACACACGATTCATGAGTAATGGAGAGTTCATGATGATTAGTAATTTTTCTTCTTAAATTTTAATTTTATTTCCCAAGGTGTCTGTAAACTTTCTACATGTAGGTTTTTGTAACTAATCAGGAAAAATAATTTTAAAAATGAAATGGTTGTCCCTTCCTGCTGTATTTTCCAGTTTCTGCAATTCTTTGCTCAAGAATACTTTCTTAATTTCCCTTGATCCAAAAATTACATGGGGACCTGTGGATTAGCCAAATTAACAGGTTCATCCTGATATCCAATTGGCCTTGATAGTCAGAGATGGAAAAAGAGACTATTTTAAGATTTAGGTGGATTTAGTCAGTACTTCTGGTTGCCAGGTAACAGGCATCGATAATCAACCACAGCACTCTCACTGATGGTAGCTACGGCTCAGGATTTAGGCAGCCACTAAGCTGCTTTAGTGTGCATTGAGATAAAGCCTCCTTAAGAATTCAGGATGAACACTGAGAGAAAGTCTCTTTACCAGTGGAGGCTGAGGTCATCTCCCACAGTGAGCTTGGCCCACCAAGCATCACCAAGTGTAGTAATTTGCACAGCTGCTCTGTGATACTCTGTGGTTTTCAGTAGTTGCACTACAAGAGGTAGGACTCTTGAGACCACCTGCATGGCATGACACCTTCACGTGGTAACCTGAACCCTGATGGGCAGCAAGGCCACACCTGAGTATTCACGAGAATCACCAGACAATTCCAGGGGCCACCCATGAAAATGTCCTATTAACTCCAGGCAGAACACCCGTGAAGACACTTCCAATTTGCACCATCTTGACCCACATGGTAATTTTAAAATATAAACGGGCTTCACCATTTTTTTTTAAAGATTTGTTCCCATTCTTTAGGTTGTCCTTTTTTTTCTTTATTATTATTATTATTCGCATATGCACACATTATTTGGGTCATTTCTCCCCCCTGCCCCCCTCTCCCACCCTCTCCCCACTTCCTCCGTCAGTTCCAGGCAAGTCCTGTTCTGCCTTTATCACTAGTTTTGTTGAAGAAAAGAGACAGCCTAATATGGAAGACAAAGCATTTTTGCTAATTGAGTTGAGAATAGCTATATAGAAATATTGCTAGCATTGCTTTCGTGTACACGTGTTATGACCCATGTTGATTCATCTCTAATTTACCATTTTTTTTAAATTAAAACTTTGTGTAAATATCCGGATTTCTGGCTTCTCTAGGAAAATTTACGGGCTGGGTAATAAAAGGCTCCACTTTTCATATCGTGCCAACTGGCGGAAGTCGCTCCCTTCAGGGCCAGGCGCATGCTTTCCAGCTCAGTTCCAGCCATCCTCACCTCTCGCCGCCTATACTGCCCCCTTCTGTTCATTTTGGTAACTGACTCAGGTCTCCGGAGTACCTTAGGGATTTTTGTTTTGTTTTGGTGGCACTGGGGTTTGAACTAGAGCTGTGCTTCCCAGGAAAGAGTTCTACCACATCCTTTTTGCTTTAGCTTTATTTTTTCAAGTCGCATCTTGCTTTTGCCCAGAGCCAGTCTCTGACCTCTATCCTCCTACCTCTGCCTCCCATGTAGCTGGGATTGCAGGTGCACCACCGTAATTAGTCTTAGCCTTAGGATTTGGGGTCCCTTGCTTTATAGCTGTTTCATTTACATAGAAAAAGCAGTTTAAACCCGCTGCATGCATGCCCTTCACTGCCTCCACAGGAGTACAATGGATCTACAATGCTGTTTCTTGCTGAGAAAGTGTCCTCCCTGATGCCACTCACAATGCACGTTACCTTTCTCTGCCTTCCTTCTAAGACCTGGGCCTGAAGAAGCAAAGCGCTCTGCCGCACGCTCATTTACCTCCTGAAGAGTAAAAGGTATTTAAAGCTCTGAAGAGACCTCAAGAACTCTTGATGTACTCCACAGTTCAGGATAGAGATTTTGTTTTGTGCTGACTTGTTTTTGTAGCACTAATTGATTTACAGGACCAATTTGACTTTCAGTGGTCACCATGGTAAGATAAATATTCTCCTAAGGGTGGACTCTGTGGGGTCACGGATATGGTCTTTCCAGTCACACCAGGACATGCGTATCTGCACAGGCCATGAGCTGGCATGAGAGCACCAGAGGATCCCTCAGGACAATTATTCCCACCTGATAAAAGTCCAGTCATTTTTTTTCTCCCTAGAAGTCACACACCTGGCCAAGAACTTGTTCTAGGAAAGGAGCCAGACCTGGTGATAAGCTTCTGAAAAGGTTGAAGAGTGGCAACCTTCCCTTCAAGGCATAACAGGCAACCCCTAACTTTGGCCTGGAAGTGCAACTGCCCTTGGAAAATTATTTTGACCTTTCGTTAGTGGAAGGGCTTACTAAATGATGCTTTAAAATGTTTATACGATTTTCCTTATCCATTTCTTCACTGCAGACTGAGATAAGCTGGGAAACTTTATGCTAAGAAAATACAAGCCAGGTCAAGAAGTCCTAAGCACTGATTCATGATGAACACATTAATGGGGAAATATCTAAAAATATAAGGTTTTGACAGAGATTGTAATCTTGACCCAATACAGCCAGAGATCTGAAGCAAATTAGATCTGAATGCTGTAGGTTATTCAACTTCCAAGATAATTATCAATGGACTTTGCCTACCAAAATAAGTGAGCCCTTGTTAAGCATTGCACAGGCACTTCCTCTCTGAAACCTTAATGCCAAGACAAAGGTTAAACCTTTCCTCTTCTGTTCTTCTGAAGCACCTTGTCTATTAGGGGATGAATCACATTGGATTTAAACGATGCATCTTGTTCACAAGATTGAGAGCTTATATATGCTTGGGGCCTGGCATAGTTCTAGTGTAGAGTCTTTACAGATCAAGCGTTTGTGAGAGGTAGGAAAGGAAGACAAGATAAAAGGATGGAGAGAGGGAAGGAGAGATGTGAAAGGAAATAGAGGCCTAGGGGTTCACACACTTAGGTCTACTTACCCCAAGGGTTTGTTGCCTCCTGATGGATCTTCGCACATGCTGCTTCCTATCCCTTCAGTGTTTTGCACTTTATTAGAATGGTGAACTCTTGGCATCTTTCAAGATCTTTTTGGTTTTTTTTTTTTTGGTAGTTCTGGGGTTTGCTAAGCAGGCACTCTACCACTTGAGCCATGCCCCAAGCCCTTCAATATAGTTCCAAAACTTAATTCTTTTAGGAAGGCTTCCTACATCCCTTTCTTACCTGCCCACCACACTCTTTCTACTCCCAGTTCTTAAATAGCTTAGTTTACTCAATACTTTGGGCTCAGGGATTTTAATTTTTTTAAATGTCTCTTGCTATTAAAATATGAACTTTAGGCCAAGAATATTATTTTATTCCTTCAGTTTCTAGGAGATCCTGGCATAGAGTTGAGGCTTAATAAATATTTGTTCAGTGAACAGATTAATGAGTAGAAGCCCCTCACTCCTGCACATTAAGCTAAGGGACACCCACCTTGAATTTTAACTTATTCAGAAATTCCATTAGGAGCACATAGATAAATCATTTAATAATTCACAGCAAGTTTTAAACTCCAAAACAGCTGTTCTATTACCTAGTGAGTTACTGGTTTCTGGGTCAGCTTTCTCAATCAGATACTAAGGGAGCATGGAACAGACCTCATTTCAATGTCAACATCAAAAACAGAATGACTAAAAGGACAACGTAAAACAGATCATTCCTTTAAAGTCAAAAGTAAATGACACTCTAATATGCTTGCTTTCTTAAGAATATTTTTGCTATTTTTAAGTATTTCTGTATTACATGAAATGACGTTAAAAGAAATGAACTATGGACAATGGACATAAAATTTAAAGAAGATTATTCAGACTTGGGTAGAACAGGCTCTTTTAGGGGGAACTTTAAGTAAGATGAGTAAGAGAAGATGAGAGTCAATAAGGCTAGAAAATAAACAGGGGTGAGGTCATGAAAGGCAGGCAGAACTTTAAGTTGTATTATTACATTTGGAATGTACCCTACAGGAAATGAAGAGCCCTGCTAGACTTTCATCAAAGGAATGCAGTCAGCATTTCTTTGTGGCAATGTAGTATCTCACATATATATGAGATACCTGTGGCTTTTGAGGTCAAACCAAGGCATGGCAGTGGGGATGGAGGTGAGACATGTTGACATTCATGAAGAAGGGATGTAACTTGGTGACCAATTTCATGTGAGCTGTGAGGAAATGCTCACAACTTTGACTGCTTTTAATAGTGTAATGTACATAACCAGATTTTTTCCGTTTTCTCATAGCTTGATTGTAAATTTGGTACCAAATCAAAGTGTGGATGTTGTTAGTAGCCATCTGCTCTTTAAACTCAGAAAAGAGATGCTAACAAAACAAAATAAAGTCAATAATGGTATGATCCTAAGGGTTTTTTTCCTTTCTGATTCATAAGAAGCATATAATTTCCAATGAATACAATAAAACTGAATCCTAATCAGGCATATATTTGTCATTAATTAGAGAGTTTTATTTTGTTCCACTGACTGCTTAAATTGTCAGGAAGCCTTTGATTGAAACTGGTGCTAAAACTCTAATGATATCAGGCTCATGGCCAATTAATCAACAATGCAAAAGAACACAGAAAAGGGGTTTAAGAAAAATGATCAAATCATAAAGTCACAACATTCTACATTACCAAAAGTTTTAATATACACTTGACTCAAAGATGCATACAATGACTACTGACTCTCCATTCATAGGCAGCCAAAAAGATATGAATGAATTTATTAACTTCAAATGAAACTTCAGGTTGTATGCTTAAAAAATTACAAACCATTTAAAAATGAAAATTAACAGTAGAAGCAACAATGAGTATAAAACATGATGGGATGACAAAAGAAAGAATTCAAGTATTGTTTGTAAAGTTCTTTAGACATAAGTCTCTGAAAAGTTTGTGCATTCCCCATCTTTGCATAGTAAAAAATAAAACAAAACAAAACCACACACATCACTTGGTAAAATTCCATAGCTCTATGTGATTCATGGTTCGTAACATGCACCTATGTGTACTGCTCATTTATCTAGTAGGAGTAGCTCTAATTCAGTGGCCTCATGCACTATCCCAGGAGAGCAATGAAGTTAGCGCACAGCTCCTCATCCAGGTGTCATTTATTATCGCAGCAAGAGTATAGCAGGTGACATGGGAATTTGGTCATCACTTAACACTCTTGTTGGGTAACATTAAACAGTGAAATTCTTGTGCTTTTAGCTCAAATTAATAAAAAGGAGTATTTACACCACAAAAAAATCTGCAAATGAATGGCATGTGCAAGAGAAAATACAGCAAAGGGTTTGAAACTATATAACCTAATACCACCAAAAAATTATATCCCATTGTTTACAATATGGTTGCATTATCTTTCATATTCATAGCTTAAAGCTTGTGTATTTTACATATACACACAAGTAATTTAACATTGGAACATAGGTTTGGTTACCTATGAAACTGCCAGTGTAACAAAAAGTTACACAGACATTTGCCATATGTACATAATATTTGGGGACCACTGTGGTCTGATTTAAAACATAACATCGCACATTTACAATGTTGTTTGTGAAATGCTCAAAAGTTAACAATAGAGATTTGTTTTGTAACTGGCATGGTTTTGTGTCTGTAAGTCACCATGGTGCCTCTGAAACGGTAATGAAATGTGTATGGTGTCATTAGCAGCGGCTTGGTATCTCCTAGTGAAGAGGACCCATCAAGCGATGCAGCAACAGGGAGAGATACCAAGTAATCTGAGTTTCCTCCAACCTTCCTCCAAGCTGAAAGAACCATTGTCATTAAGTGAAGGGGTATAACCTGTGTCTTTATGAAACCAGGAGTAAGGCTGATAAACCTTATAGATAGCCCTGTTATTACCATATAAACATATAGCAAGTTCTAGAGAAAGACTGCATACCTGTGTAGCACCTATTACTCAGAAAGCAATAACAGGATTGAGATGTTAGGTTATGGTCTACGGTAGCATATAGCAGTTAAGGTTTCTGCTCTATGATTGTGATACTTCTATAATTTAAAGATACCTTGGAGGGATAAATCCCACTATTTTAAGTCCAAAGTCAAAGAAAAAGTGGTAAAAATGATGTCATGAATCTTAGTGAAAAGGGACTTACAGCTAAATCTAGAAATTGGTTCAGTGCCAGGAAGAAATGCATAGTCCAACTGCATGTCTCGTTCCAAAAAAACAGGAGGATAACATAGAAATAGGGGTTCTTTGGGAGCATCTCTAGAAGGATGCTCACCAAAGTTACTATGTACAAGTCTATCCATCTAAAACAAAGCTGAAACCAAATTTCTTTGTTAACTTGTTCGCTCTGCACTTGAGTGGAAGCTACCTTGACCATAAACTGGAGAAGAAATGGGTGAAAGTGAAAGAAACTCAGAGGAACTTGGGAACTCTAAGATTAAGTCTGCAAATCTGCTTGGAGGGAAAAGAAGAATGTGAATCTGTATACAGTGGAATTCCACTGTAGCCCAGCACAACATTTCATGGATCAGCAAATAACTGGGCCAACCAAGGTTTCTTAAAAACTCCACACACAGAATTACAGCCTGAAACAATAATGCTGATAAGAAGACCACCTGCCACTTCTCTCCCTATTTCCACGTTCACAACGGGTTTCTACCATATAGATTCTGAGGCAGGAAGAAGCATGTATGGAATATTAACAGTAATAGATGTGAATAAAATGGAAAGCTTAACTTTTTTCCAAGCTTCCAACATTTAAAAATTATTGTTTTATTTAAGGCTTTAAGTTTGTCCTCCTTTCACATTGAAGACAGGGAAAGAAAATTGTCAAACAAAAAACTAAAATTATGAGCTTGGCACTTTTGTGATTAATTTGAGAGGGTGTCTACTTTCTTATATTATATACATATGTTTCTAATGACACCAACAATCTTTCACTTGTCAGTACACATATATTTGCATTTACATAATTCTGTGGTTTTGATATGGGTTATTTTGTTGTTTGTGTCTCCCTCCAACACTCTTGTTTATTTTGGTTTCAAACATACTAACTTTAAGTTGCACCTGTTTTGAGCTCAACCTCCCAGCATCTGTAGTTACATCTGTCTTTTTTAAGCAAGCCCAACAATCACTGGGCATGTTCAAGAGAGAAGAACAGACACAGAGAAGAAAAGGAAGAAAAAAAAAAGAAAACGAAGATAGGGAGCAAGCAATAAACTCAAATTTACAGAGAATCTTTACAAGAAAAAAGATTTCAATACAGACAAGTGAAAATGATGTGTCAAAATCTCGTTTCCATATTTACATTTCCATTTATAAAAGGACTATACAATAGCATCATTGTTCAAATTCCAGCTCCCATTTCCAAAGGATGCTTGGTCCAGGAGAAAAAAAAATAATGGGAAAAGTGAATCAACAAGAGTATGGTCCTTCCGAGTTCTGCCATGGGCTGGTCTAGGAGGGCAGTGGGACTCTTAGGGAGTGAGAAAGGGACAGGCACAGGCCAGAGTTAAGGAGACCCAGGCAGCTTCCACGTGCCCATCTGTCATCTTCCCCTTAGGAATTCCACGCAGGGTTTGCTGAGGATTGGCTGGCTAGCTTGCAGTATTTATGCCATGCAGCTTTTACCTTTCAAAAACTGGATCTTCACGCCACTGAAGTCTGTCATTGGCAGTGAAAGGAAAAAAAATCATGCCAAATCATTTAGAAGATAGTAAGTGCCCAGCAGGCTGAGGGGGAAAAATCATTTGCTATTTTTAATGGTTCTTTTATTGCACTTATTTTGTTGTTTTTGTTCCTTTCTCCTTTAGTTAGGAAAAAAAAAAAAAAAAGAATGAACGGTTCCTTTTATGCCATGGTCTTTTACCCCCATTTTATTGACAGGTGGTAGGAGAGGTTATTTGAAGTTATTTCCAAAAGGGACAGTTTTCTTTTACCCCATTCCTGTCACCCCAACTTTAGCTCTGTAGTCATTACTACCCAATGGTCTTGTTTACAGACTTAATAGTTCCGGCAACGTGGTTACAAGTATGTCATACCCAGAACCCAACAGCGCAAAGTGGCATTCCCTCCAGAGCAGTTGATTCAGATGGGGCCTTGCTGAGTAGGGTCGAATCTCCTCTTCTTGACATTTCTTCCAAAGTGCATCAAAACAAGATACAAGCAGAAGGGGAGAAAAATCCACAATATTAATCAGATGATGATGAGAGAAAGGCAATGATAATGACAGCAATGCTAGTTCCAGAGCAAAGTAATCAGCTCACACAGAGGCATTTGCCAAAACAACTTGAAATACAGAAAAGCTAATGTTTTTGGATGTCTTTTTCCCTCCCATGACATTATGCACTTGTGTAAATATTAAAAGAAACTTTAAATTGCTCACTTGCAATCACAAGCAAACACTGGGGCCCAATTTGTCTACTATTTCAGAATAAATGACATTGCTAATTCACTAGATGAAAATTATTACATGGAGGTCTCTTCCCCTTAGGGAGCTCCTGAGAGAACTAAGAATAATTCTGAAGAGCCTTGTAGTTGTTTCTCTCCAGGTCTCCAGAGTTGTGTACCAGTGGCTGGGCCCTTACCAAGATGAAAAAAAAAAAAGATTTAGTCTATCTTTTCTGTCTTGGGTATGTGAACTCTTACCCCACTGTGGAACAAGCATTTTTCATAGTAGAAAGTTGGAAGACAGAGTGCACAGTTAGACAGTACACTCAAAGGAGAATGGACACAGGCATAGGTTAAGCAAATGCAGCAGTTTAGCTCAGCTGAAAATAAGCAAGTTAAAGTGCCTGTTTGCAGTGTCCAGTCTCCTAAAAAGTGATCCCTATATTTGACAAGAGAAAAGAGAAGAGTCAGCAAGACACTACAAGGCAATACACAAGTTGGTTGCAACCTCCCCATGGTCTGGCTTCATGTGGGGCACCAAGCAAGGGGCTCATGCATTGGTCTGCATACTGGCGGGTGCAATGTTGCTGCCACCAAGGCTTCATGCAAAACCGAAGACTGAAGAGCCCCCCAGGTCCCTCGTCCCCCTGCCCACTCAGGGCCAGCTGAATACCCTCACACCCTAAGAACCAAAAAGATTGCAAAAGATCCCTCCTCCTCCATAAGTAATTTGAAGTAAAAACACTACTAAAGCTCAAAACGTGTAGAAAGCCATCCTGCAAAGTTCTTATTTGTAACAAGATGACCACTTTGATGCTTCTCTTGAGAAGTATCAAACATAAATAACTGTGAAGAAACTCTCCCTTTTTTCTAAAAAGTTTTCATTAAAACAACTTCACAAATGGCGTAAGCAGATAATCCTTTGAGCAAACACTGTTTGTCACAGAGCTACTTACTGTTCTTCACCATTGCCACCCAGCCCTCTTTTGAATCAATGTTCTTGAAAGCAGGCATTGCTGATGCTGCCCAGAAAACAGAAGTGAGACCAAATCGGAAGTCTTTCACAATGTCTCTTTCACTGAATTAGTTTGCTGTGGAGCACAGGATCTGGGAACACCAATCAAGTTCACGCTCTCCAAAGTAGATGCTTAAGGAGCCATGATTACCCCTTGTGAGTCAGGTAGGAGAAGCAGTGACTGCCTGCCCTTGAGAATGACTCTGGAGGAGCAACAGCTCCAAACTAGTTAGCCATATATTGCTGTAACTCAGCAGAAATATTAATGTCTGCCCAATTAATCTAAATGCAAAGGGAAAAAAGCAAATCAATCTAGTATTATGAATGTAAATAACTATACTGCTTACATCTAAATTCCTTAATTCAAATGCAGGGAACATCAGACACACTGCCATGGTGTAGGTCATAATGGCAACATGGTTCATTTATAAGTGGAGAGATGAAATTCTATTTTGACCTGGTATCCAGGCAACCACTGGTGTCCAAAAGTGGGTGCTCCTCTTAAAAGTCAGTTTTCAAAGCTTAGCTTGCACTTTTTTATAGAAACAGTATTTCATAGGGTCACTGGGTTCTTTGGCCAGACCAAGTCACCCTGCAGAACCATATATTTTTCAGTACTAAACACCAATGGGGATTGGAAGGCCTTTTCTCTTCCACCGATGTCCCAACAGGGGGAAAGCAAGCTGGAGGAGCAGCAAGGAGAACAGATAAGGCCACCCCTGCAGCAAGCTGACTGGGGCTTTCTTATGTGTAAACCATAAATCCACCATGGGCCACTGCATTTTGAGAACTACCTGTCCTGAGCTTTCTACATGAAAACAAAATTCTTTTTGTTCAATTTAATATGAAAGTACAACCAGTGTGGGTAGGTCTTTGCTATCTACCTTCCAAAACTGTTTCCTCTGAATAGCTTCTGCTCACTGGAATTCTGAAGGCAATTGGTTTTCTCATTAGAACTACTTGGTATTTCTGGATCATTACAAAATATCAGCATAATCCATAAATCTTACAATGACACAATTGTCATCAATTTTTACTACTTCTGAAAAGCCCAGGCTTTTTTTTGTCTGTAATGCATCTATTATTATATACATGTATGTCTATATAAAATTAAAACTGTCCAGGTAACAAGAGCTACCTCCGAGTTGTAAGGCCTTCAGATTTTCTTCTAAGGGCCTATAGTTACCTACTACTATCACATTCTTGTCTTTCTATGAGTCCCCCACCCACCACCAAGGACCTTGACCCAAGCCCTCTTCAGATAACTTAAACTGAGTTCATGTCCTCAGGGGGCTAAGTCAAGGAAATGCAGTGTCTTCCTGCCTAGCACTACCACCACCACCTGCAAGTTTAAATAAGAAAGTGCCTAACCCAGGGGTTCTAGGCATTAAGGAAATGGGATCCTTATTTTACACTGGAATATAGTCATGGAGTTTAGAAAAGCAGCACTCTGGTTACACTTGTTATGGAAAAACTACTTAAAATTGATTCGATTTCCTAATTCTGTAAAAATCAAAAACCCACCCTCCCAAAAAGACATTTGATCTTTTTGAAAAAAAATATAATTAGCAAGATTAAGTTACTTTCCTAGATATGGTCCCTTAAATTTCATTTTATAGGAATAACAGACAATCTTTTCCTTAGCGTATCTTAACAAAATGGAACATAGGTCAAAAAGAATCACTTAGAGCCAGAAGCAGGCTCAGTATGAACTTGTAACTTTTGAGAGAGGAAGCTACTTGTAATAATTACATGATTCTTAAATGAACACTTAAATGTCAAGAGCTGCTCTAGAAGGTCATCATAGCTACTGGCAGTGGCAGTGGAAACCCACTGTGCCATTGGGTCCCATGGAGAGAGCAAGTGGGATGGAGGGTCACGTGATGGTGCTCCACTGATGAAGGCTTGCAGTATGGTGGAAGACCTCACTCCGTATTCATCCTGCAATCCATGTGATTTCAACTGTCAAGAAACTATGTCACTGTTACCTTCATATTCTTTCCTACCATCACTGAGAACTTCTCTTTTCCTACTGCAATCAACTATGATATCGATAAACATTATGTGCATATAAATAACCACATCGCTCATATCAAATTTAGAGAATGTCAGATAAATGGCTTCCTGCAAGGTATTAACAATTCTCTTCATTTTAAATGCATATATAAAATTCCTGTTTTATTTTTCCTAGCAATTTTTAGGGAAGATGCTACTACAATGACCTGCCTTCATTTGTTACAGTAAAAACAAGAGCTCTAACAGCTAATTAACCAGCATTATTATTCAGCATTAAGTAGGTGTCAGGAGCCTCCATGAGTGAACAAGGACAGAGGTTAGCAATCCTCTGTGCCATAGGTCATATCCTGTGTGCAGGTGCTGGAGAGAGGATGGGGTGAATAGAAATAAATGCAGATATGGGGAGGCAATGGATAAATTGGGAAGCTATGATGTGCCTACAATCATTTTCCACAGAATTTCTCAGACTAAATCTTTTTTTTTCCAGTTCATTCTCACAACAGTTTTATGAAGTTTCTGTTATGTACATTTTGTAGACAGGAAAGCCAAGGAACAGTGATGCTATTACTTTTGTTTTGAGTTGGACACTGACGAATCTTCCAGGTGAAGAGTAGGGATAGGGCATTCCCAACCAAAAGAGAACTTTTATTGCTATAGGAAAAATGTCTTAAATTTGGAATTTCAATATGAATTATTCTATACTACAAAATGTGGACAAATACAAAACATACCCACAACCTATAGAAAAGAAACAGAATGCTCGTTGTGCATCCTCCTACCCTCCGTGTTAATTTTATCAGTCACTCTCGACCGAGCGAACAGGACTCAGAACAGACCTTTTCCTTGTTTCATGTATCTTTAGAATTTCTGGGTGTTGAAAATATACAGGCAGCCTCACCCTAAATCTTAAGACCCATACCTAGGAACCTATAAAGGAAATCTTCCCTTGTATCCTCATACTTCTGGAGTATGGAGTATGGGATTAATCAAAGACACTAATGTATACCCACCACATTACTCAATATGTGAGAATATATAAAATAAAATAATAGTATCTCACCCCCAAAAAAGTGTTTTTTTCTTTTCAGGCATTCTGTAGCCTTGCTTGTGCAAGTCTTTTTTGCATTACCAAAGGTTTTCAGACTCTACTATTTTGTTGAAAAGAAGCAATATAAATCTCAATGAATTTCAGACCACAATAATCTCAAAACACCATTTTACACACATATAAGTGCACACATTCACACATGCTCTCATACTCATGCTTTTTGATCACCCATTTCATAAGAAATACAGTTTAATAACAGAATTATAGAGATAAGGCGGCAATGCCAGGGCTCACAGCACAGCTGTAGTTGTTCGTATTTGTGTGTTTGAGCAGGTCATGGCTAATATGACACTTTCTGCACATTTAAATTACTCAGAGTATTACAACTAAAGAAACATGGTAGTAAGAAAAAACAGTCTCTTCCCTGAGCATTTAATACAGTTTCCTTTAATCTAAAAGTTTATAGCACCCTCAAATTCTTCAGGTGCTAATTTCTCTTCTAGTACTAAAGCCTGATTTCAAGAAGGATTCCCAATAGTGACATTTAGAGCAATCTTCTTTACCAACTATTTTCAACTTCAGATTCTAAGGGAACCACTGGTTTTATTTACATTGAACTCAATGAAACTTTCAAAAGCTTTCAGTTCAACTCAAATTATTATACTTCCAAGTTATCTCCAGGCTAATAGTTTCCAAAATTCCCCATGTGGTAGGAAAATCTAAACATTATCACTGAAAAGACTTTTGTTGCAAAGTAAAAATAATTATGTGAGACTTAAATCACAGAGCTATCATAAAAATCTAAAGCAAATCATTTTGCAACTAAAGAGTCAGCATGAAGTACAACAGCTTGTGCACATTCAAACTCCTCAAGTCACATATTTGAGAATCACTCTTAGTCCTCATTTTTTGGTTTTTTGTTGTTGTTGTTTTGTTTCAGGGCATGACAATATTTACTGCATGATATTGCATGCCTTTCTACAAAGTTTTCCCTTAAAGTAACTATTAGAGTCACAGGGCATGGGAAAGGCCTGACTTATCTCAGATAGATGGATACCTGCTCCACGATCCTCACGTGGCAGTCAGCAGAGACTGGCTCACACCTTGCTCTGTGACTCTGTGTCAATTCCCCGCTTTTTTCCTACTCTTCTGATTATTCAACATCTCCTTCAGACATAAGTCATCTGTACAAGGCCTAATCCATTTATATACACAGTGACAAAGGCTTCTCCCCCAAAGAAACATGCAATTCAAGCCGTGAGCTAGGCCAGGCCACTGTTTTGAGGTCCTGCTACAGAAGAGTATGCACTTCTCTCCAAATGCTGAAATGGTAAATTTGGTACTGCATATGGCTGCATGGCAGTGATGCACAGTGACTGTCCCCCTGGCCTTTGAGACAGGTTTCTCAATGTCAAGAAGGCATATGCTTGGGCACAAGACAAATGCCTTTTTCTTGAGACACATTTTTGAGAAAAGAACATTATAAACAATAGAATACAGCATCACTATAATGTACAATGACTTCTTTACAGTAGTGAGACACTAAGAAGTTTTTGCTGGAATGATGCCAGTCCAAACAAAAACGCATTGTTTCTGAGATGTCACGTGAGTGACTCACTGTCTGGGCAATGCCTTGTATCCAAATATCAGATGCCCATTTTGTTCATATTTCTGCACGCATGCTGGTGTCAAAGTACTATTTCACTACAGAAGCTCAACTTCATAAACATCTCTAGATAACACCTTTCCAAGTTGAAGCCACCCAAAAACTGCAGACTTACTCATTAAACCTTAATATGATAATAAATTAACAAAAAATGTTTAATGAATCAAAAATGTTTACTGAATTTATTAAAATCATCTTTGGGTATTTTTTCTTTCATAATCAGCTTCTAATAATCACATTTTAGATGGTTTAAATGTGTACTGAATTCAGGAGTCTAAATATAAAATAAAGTTCATAATTAAGACAGCCATTCTCTTAGTTCAGGGCAAAACTGAATTGGATAGAGGCAAAGTGGGTTTTGAATTTGGATAATAGTCTTATGTCACACTTAAAGTTGTTTCAACAGATACAGTTGAAAATTTATTACAGGGAATCTTTGGCAGAAGAGGGCTTATTTACAAAATCAAAATGATCAAGTCACCTTAGCACAAAATGATATAAAAAATGATTATCCAAGGAATCTGAGATATAGAAACATCTAAACTAGATAAACTGGGTTTAAAATTTTTCATCATAATTAAGGTTTATTTGTGACTAGCCAGCATTGTCTATTTAAACAATCTTAGTTGAGTGATCAACATGCAATCCAAACTAAAAGGTCACGATGAAAATACACCAGGCCTGTCAGTTTTGTCAATAGTAGCAGTTAATTAGAAAATATTAAGTGTTATAAATCTATCCACTTCAAATTCCAAACTGAAGCCAATTTAGTTGGTTAGCGGATTAATTGAAAATCTATTTTTAAAAAATTTTATAAATAAAGAAGATTTCAAATCACAGAGTTACATATGTTCCATGTGAAAAATGATTACCACCTGGTTAACAGAGGGCATAAAAATTTCAATGGATTATAAACCAGTTTTAAGCAGGAATTCATATTTATTTCCAATTTATTTCCTTGACTGTGTACAAATGAAAGTATTTCAGAAGGCTTGCTCCTACAAGCTGAAATATCTCCTAGTAAGGAATTTCTACTTTGTTCCTAAATGAGTGCTGTGAATTTCCCCTACTTTCCATTTTTTTCCACTTGCCTGAAAATGACATTTGAAGCTCCGTATTTCTCCTTTTCTCACCCACTTCTGAGTAATATATATATATATATATATATATACATATATTTTGCAGTTTTGCTACTAACACTTAAAATCTTGTAGCAGGAACTCAAAACTGGGTTATGTAAGCAGAAAAGAGAAGTGCCAGAGCCACAGAGAAGAAGACATGCGGCATTGCTTACTTAAATCCCCAGCCTGTGCCCCCAAGGACAATAGCTGCTACCAGGATGGCACCAGCGATGGAGCCTATTATGAGATTGGTGGCACTAGGACCTGTGACAAAGGATCATGGGAAGAAAGTTGTATGAGCCAACCACTTTCATTACTACAAGGGAAAGGCAGTTAAGCAGTTTCAGGAGGTAAATACTCTGCTGTACAAGATCACTAACAGTTAGATCACCTTTATTTATTCAACTTACTTGCACTTTAGATGCCACGGTCACTGACTGCTTGGATTTCTATGCCTTTAAATCTAAAGTTACTGTACTGTTGACAGTTAAATTCACCTTTGCAGAATTTGAAGCAAATCATTTGCTTTCCTTGCATGTCTTTGGTCTCCTCTTCCTCCTTACCCAGTATCATAAATCAAATCAAACAAGTAAATGCACGTAAGGAACATTATTGCACTAGAATTAGCCCAACTTGACTGCCAAATAAGGGAGTGGAAAGAAGGAAAATTATTCTATGAAAGTCTTCTTCCAAGCAACACAGAGTTGTCTGAATGCCTTTTTACTCCATACTTGGACACAGTTAAAATTTAGAAGGCAGAAGGTGGCTACCAATAAAGATCAACTTTAAAGCTTTGTTCTCAAGGAAATATTTCTTCCTGGTCTTTAAAGAGTTAAAACAACAAAATGGGGATCTGAAGGCAAGGCATAAAGGAAGCATAAAATTAATTTGTGTAATTTGGAGAAAATGAAAAAATAACTTCTTAGATGCAGCTAAAAATACCACTTAAGCACCCATTTTTATTAAGAGAAATCTGAGGCTTGGGCATATGTAAAAAAAGAGTGGGAAGGACAGCAAGAAAACAAATATGATGTGGAGTGTCTATCAATTGCTGAATAAGAACTGATAACATAGCAATTTCACTCACCTCCTTCATTCAGCATTTAAAAACTAAGCTATGTTACATTTAGTTTAAATGTGTAAACTAAGAATTATTTTAAGTGTCACATCCTCCAGGATGCTAATATGCAGATACAGTACCCCTAATATCAAAGACATTTTTAGTCACAAGGCCAACTTTGCTTCTTCTTTTAAAATCCTTGAGTTCATATACACATTTATTTCTGTGTAAAAAAATTCTCTTTTCTGCTCACATCAGTGCCCTCAACTCTGTACATAAATGGATGTCACTTTTGACAGCAAGTGTGTGCATGATGTTTTTACCCAGAGACCACCCAGCACTTGTGGGTGTGAACAGGGGAAAGACATGTGCAACGGAGCACCAGGGATGCGAGTCTCTTCAGGTTTGTGGACTCTGACATGGTCTTAAACCACTCAGGTCTGCAGAACATCGATTGCGGTGGCTCTTAGAGATACACCAATAATAAAAAATAACAATAATGAGAGCAATAAAAGCAGTGAAGCAACTGTATATTGAGCACTTACAATGTACCAGGGACAGCTCTTGTCATAGCATCTCATTTGAACTTACAAAAGCCATCTGAGGTAGAAACTATGACTATCCCTTCCAATACATGAGAAACAGAGGATCCTAGAAGTCAATAGGTTATGGAGCAAAATCTGAATACAGATCTGTCTGACTCTAATAAAACTTGGGCTACAAATCAAGGGTCAGCAAGCCAAAGGCCACAAGCAACACTGGCCTCACCACCTGATTCTGCTAAGACATTTCATTGGAACACAGCCACGCTTATTTGTTCACATCCTGCATGTGACTACTTTTTTTTTTTTTTTACTAAGACAGTAATGCTGAGAAGCTGGAATAAACACCTTGTAGCCTGAAAGCATACACTAGTTACTAGCTGGCCTTTTATAGAAGATTTGCTAACCCTCGCTATGATGAAGTTTATTTCATTTGCATGCATTTCCTCCCCACATCTCAATGGTCATAGCTCCTACCAAGTTTTGAAACAGGCACTTGAAAATATTTGTACTGCCATGTATATACTCTATGCTTCAGTTTGCCTTTGCTAGCTCAGAAAACACAGACTGGGATCAGACACAGTCACATAATCCATGAGAAAAGATTCCTGATTTGCAGTTACAAACTAAGAAGTAGAAAAAAGAAAAAAGTTTTTAATCTGTCCATGGAATCCCTAGTAACTAAGTGAGCATTACACTGCCAGTTAAACCAGTAGGGGTTGCAACAATCTGCATTGTGCTATGTGACTTTTTGTTTTTAAAGAACTCTATTTACTTAGCAACTAAGATAAAACCTAGAATTTGATGGAAAAAGATCAGTAAACTACTATGAGAAAAGAGTTCATAAAACAAGAATAGTAACATGTAGTTTTAGAAAAATATTTATATACTTATACAGACTTACCTGTCACAACCAGAAATAGGACAAACCAACAACACTGGAAAGGATGGGTAGAAACAAATGCTGGTAACGAGGACTATTTTACAACAATGACTCCATCCCTTCAATTAGTAGTATTTCCGGGCCCCAAATTATGGTCAATAAGTAATGTTTAAGAAACACGTTTGGGATGATTTTTAGAAAACTACCTTTCTTCTTGGAGGAATTTCACTGAAGTGTATGCCCAGAATTGCCCTTGGGAAAGGAATGCTACTGAGAGTATGTAACAGTCAACAGACTCAGGTGAAATTTTACAGGACAAAGTTCTTGTTGTCTCTAAATATTTTAACTCTGCTATGTACTTTATTTTCTAAGAAGGAGAAACAGCATCTCTTCTAGCACTTCCTCTCCTGGATTAACCAGCTTCACAGTCCATACTGATGGGATATGAGTTAAAGGATCCAAGACTGGCCAAAGTCAATTCATCCAGAGGAGAGCAGGTTCATGTCATCTTCCACACAAAGTGTGGCCTATGCACCTGCTCCTCCCATAATACCCCTTCAGTATCTGGGTCTCCCAATGGCAGGATGTAAGAATGTATGTGTGCTGTGATGGAGACTGAGGACCATGTCAAACATTATTAGCATGCTCCTGACATGGGCTGGTCAAGTAAAGGCTGTCTGGTGAATACTTGACATTCTAATAACTCATTTCTGGCCCACTGTGAAGTGTTAATACCACCATCTCAGTAAACAGAGGAGACAGAGTGTGAGGGCTACTTCTGTCATTTGTAAATGCCCTCTCTGTAATTCTAGAGTGAGGAAAGCATCCTGATAATCTAGTCTATACTTTAGTGATCTCCTGAAGTGGTACCCTGTGGAGAACTGATGCTATTTTGAGGATGTGGATCAAGTGCAGAGCAACCTAAATAAAGGCCCTAGGAGAGCTGTATTTCTGAGAGAGCTTAATGGGCAAGCAGCACACAACACTGGATACTTTTAAGACAAACCACCAGATAAACTGCAGTTGCTCAATGAAGATTTGGCAAGACTGAATTCATTATCTTTAGACCCTTAATGTTCTTTGCTCCTAGATATTTATGCAAACTTCAAATTTGAATTCTTAACCTATTTTATAGGTAAAAAATTAAGGCAGTGTTCTAAATATCTTCTTTTAAAAAATTGAAGTGAAGCCTCCTGTAACATTCTAAATAAATGGAGAAAACATTAAGTGGTTCTCGTTCTTGCTAACTTTTAAAAAAATGCCATAACTTTTGATAATTACTAATTATGTATGCAGATTTATTTGACTGAAGAGGAAATACATTATACTAATCCTAAGAAAACATTTATAAAAAATCACTTTTGCCAATTAATAATAAAAAAAATTCTAAGTTTGTTTTTAAAATTAAGTGAAGGAGCAATGGAAGTTTTGGACTATTGCCTTAATTGTGACTATATCATAAGCACCCCTAACACTGATTCATGCCCCACACTGTTCCAGATAGGAGAAGGTTCTATGTTGCACGAGAAAACTACAAGACACAAACACACTCAAGTCACACCACAAGTTGCACCACCACAGGAAACAGTCAACAAGACGGAACATGGAGGAGTCAGGTTCCACACAACACCTTACACACCAGGCACCAAACAGAAACACAGGGAAACTCATAGGATGCTTACTCTATTCCCCACCCTGTGCCTCCAAAAATCACCCCCAGGACCAGAACGGCTGGCCACAGCCCCTGTGAGCTGGCTTGCGGCCATGCTCACTGTGTGGAGGGAAAAGGGAGATTGTTTAACACAGGAAATCACATACTCACTCTCTAGCATACAAAATAATTTGTTCAGGAAATGCTCTGAAAGTAAGTTAAATATGGAAATCTTAGATTGAAGGATTGAAATTAAGATTGGCAGGAAGCTGGGTATTGAGGGGGTGGGGGGAGAGGGAGGGGGCGGGGTGGGTGGTAAGGGAGGGGGTGGGGGCAGCGGGGAGAAATGACCCAAGCCTTGTATGCACATATGAATAATAAAAAAATTTTAAAAATAAATAAATAAAAAAAGTTTGGCAAGAACATTGAAGATATCTGAGGATGGTTTTGAATTTATCCTCAAACTCCAGGTACCCTACTTTACAACATAATCTCTTAAAAATACTATAAAAAAAAAACAATTTGAGCTACAGTTCCTATCAGGTATAAAGTAAAATTTAAACATAATGTAACAGCAGGTCTGTATTTTAGTTACAAAAGTAATTCATGTGTATTTTATAAAGTTCCTAAGCTCCAAAATATGCCTAACATCTTTTCAAATTCAGAACATATCATTATTGTGAAACTCTTAGAAATTAAGACAAAAAAGCTTTAAAATGCAGTACATCTTACTTGGGAAGTTATTGAAAAGTGTACTTTAAATAACTGCAAAGTTTGCATTTCTGTCATAGAAAATAGGCATTTAGGATTTTTTTTTGTATAGCCTTGCACTGAGAGGATGTGAGGGTCTCTGGGAACCTACACAGATTGCTTAGACTACCAAGTGGTAGATCCATGCAGAGTGAACACCCAACATCCACGAATCACTGCTTCTGTGCATAGCTTTTGAATACCAGCAAACAGACCTGGAATAAGTAGGGCCCCAATGTTTTCTCTGCATAGGTCAGATGAAGCCTGGTGTTAAAGTAGCAAGGCAGATTATTTAGGATTTTGTGTGTCTGTTGCCCACAAGGGTGTGGATGCAAATATACTTTACCTCATGTTTCTATGCAAAACAAAAGTTTCTATGTCTTCAAATCACCTTACCAATGCAGAAATTAGCCTCATGAAGCTGTACTTCATGATCATGAACTGTGAGACACAGTGGAACAAAACAATGAACCAAGACTCGTATTTACAATTTTTTTAAGGCTTCATGTTGGGCTCATTGACCTTTTTTGTAAAATATTGTATTCACAAAAGGAGAGAGAGAACCTTGGTTTTCTACCTTTGTTGAACAACTGCACAACTTCTTCATTTTGTCACAAGGTAAATAATATGAATGAGAGAGCCTAGGGTTATTAACTAGCACAATCTGAATTGTCATAAAAAAAATGGGACACAACAGAAAACAGAGGAAGTCTACTGAGAAAATTAAGTGGAAAGGGAAAAAGACCAATATATATGGTTGTGGTAATGTTTTCTGAATGTGACAATACATTATAATTCAAAACACAACTGCAGCTTAGATTTCCAAATTATAGATGCAATTACTAGGAAGGAAACGTAATTCTAAAAAATAAACCTCAATTTTTAAGGCTCTAGAAAATCACTGCTTTCAGAATACTAAATTAACTAAAGTACATTATGATTTTTTGGCTTAAGTTTTAAGCACTGACTCTCAGAGCTGAAACACATAACATTGTTAGTCTTATTATACCTTCACTTCTTACATAAGCCATCTATGAAAAACTGTAGGAAAAATGTGTGCTTATTTGTTAATGTTTTTAATATAATAACTATAAGAAATATGAATAAAAATAACATTTTTAAAAAGCCTTTTGTATTTGTTGTGGTATAATTTCTCACTGCACAAACAAGAGAATTAGCCAGCCCACTGTGCAGGTGTTAGAAACTCAATCAGAGAAACAAGAAATTTCTATAGACGTTTCTAATATGTGTTCCAGACAGACAGATATAGTCCATAATCTGCACTGAGAAAGAATAAATACCTTTCTAAATTTCTTTTTTTTTTTTCTTGAAATAAAGGTCTCACTATGAAGCCCAGGCTGGCCTCAACCTCATAATGTAGTTCAAGCTGGTACTGAACTTGTGATCTTTGTGCCTCAGCCTCCTGAGTGTTGGGATTACAGGTGTGTGCCGTCATGCCCAACTACCTTCAAATTCTTAAGTGACGAGTACTCTTAACACAAAGCAAGATAAAAGGAGTAGGAAAATAGCCTTTTGAGAAAAATCCTCTACCGTCCTTGTTCTCCATCCAGCTATTGTTAGATCCTATATATTGAAAACACATGTGAAGATCCATCTGCCTCTTCGTCCTGTTACTGAACTGGGCTCTCTTTAAGGGCTCACTCAACCAGCTTTCAACTCAACATGAACCAAGTGATCCTCAGACAAGTGCAGTTTTACAGGGGACAGAGCTGAGAATAGAGGTTGCAGCAGCTTTCCGCAGCTACAACAATTTATCATGTCATTGAAAACACTTTTCTTGAACCTTCAGGGGCCTATGATGTAGCTTTACTTGAATACTAATTTATTATGTAACTGTGTTCATTCATTCATCATCTACTATATGCGTATTTTTCCTCCCATGCATTATGCTGAACACAGGATGATAAAGCTTATTTTTCTTCCATGTCCATGTCGCTTTTAAAGCTTCCAGCTGATAACACAATCCTCATTTTATGAGCTTAACTTCACCACCTGTTTGACACTCATACCTTTCATTAAAATGTGCTTGTGGTTCCTGTTTATTCTTAGCAATATGTTTTCATGTTTGAGATTTATTGGTTTATTATTTTTAGTCTTGTTTCTTGGTCTCAAGATTCACTGTGCTAAAAGGCAGAGTTTTTGATAAGCATGTAATTAATATTAAAATAGAAACTATAAATGTTCTTTTTTAAGATTCCATATTTTATCATCTATAGACAAGTCATGCTTCAGATATTTAAAAATTGTGCTCTTTTGGCCAGGCGTAGTGGCTCAAACCTAAAATCCTAGCTACTTGGGAGGCAGAGATCAGTAGGATTATGGTTCCAGGCCAGTTCAGGCAAAAAGTTCATGGACTCCCATCTCAACCAATGGCTGAGCACACATACCTACCATCTAGGCTGGCCCAGGCATAAAGTGAGACCTTAACTCAAAAGTAAACAACCCAAAAAGGGCTGGTGGAGTGGCTCAAGTGTTCGAGCAACTATGAGACTCTGAGTTCGTATCTCAGTACTAAGCTGAGGTGAGGTGAAGAAAGAAAAGGAGAGGGGAGGGGAGGGGAGGAGAGAGGAGAGGAGGAAGGGGAAGGGGGTAGGAGTGGGGGTAGGTGGGAGGGGATAGAGGAAGGAGAAGGAGAGAAGAGGGGAAAAAAGGTGAAAGGGAAAGAGGTAAGGGGAGGGGGAAGGGAAGGAGAAGAGAGGAAAGGGAAGGGGGAAGGCAGAGGAAAGGAAAAGGAGAAAAGAGGGAAGGGGAGGAGAGAGGAGGGGAAGGGAAGGGAGGAGAGGAGAGGAGAGGAAATTTCAATGTGTTAGACATACAATCAGATACCCTTTCTCTTTTCCATGAAATAAAAAAAAATTAAAGTTCATTTTGGATATATTGAGAAAATGTCTGAAAGAATGCTAAACAAATTATTTCATTAAGAATATTATTTCAATGTGGAGTTTTTCTGAACCCAAACAAGATAAACTCATAACTACTAAAATATTTTGAAATTTGGCAAATCCTTAAACTACTAATGAGGCCATAGTTAATAAGAAAATGCCTAGATGACATATAATTATACATGAACATATATCATAATCATCTCTTATCTGATGACCTCAGGTACAAAATCAAAGATTTGTACAGTTACAAAGAGAGTCACCAAAAGGTAACTATGCAAAAGGTAAATGTGGACAAGGAGTACTCCTTGAGGTATTATTAAAATTTAGAAACCACTATTTTTAAGATACTAAATTCTAATAATATAATACTTCCTTTTCCTCTAATTCCATAATCAGCACCACTGGTAAGCAATGATCAGCTAATAAACTTAATTGTGACTTGGTTATTTTTTCACCCTTTCTACTTAATGTGCTCAAAGAACTAGCAGAGTAACTTTAAATGAGGCAGTGTAGTATAACAGAAAAAGCACTAGGCTCAAGCACAGGTGATTACATTTTATTTTTGGTTCTACTGCTAATTAGCTGTTAACTTTAATAAATTAGTTTTCTCATTTGTAAAGCAATGGGTATGGACTAAATTGGCTCCAAGGCCCTTTCTATCTCTGGGTGACTATGGTCTTGACTAAAGAGTCTGGTCCAATCCTCCTAGGAACAATGCCTCTGCCCATACATTTCATTGACACATTTTATGTGATCCAGTTCTTCTCTTTTATCACAGTGATGCTATGATAACAATCAGACAAGAAAAGTTCCTTTGTGTTCCATAATAAGCACTGTGTAAAGGTGTTAATGAATTGGCAAACATTAAGGGTACTTAACATGGATCTCCTTACAGCAGGTGGGAATTCTTTTAAGCAGAGTTAAAGGACATTCTACACTTGTAGAACAAATGGAAATCGTATCTTTCAGTGGAAACAAGTTGAAGGAAGAGGGACTAAAAAGAGTTTTCATACATGGAATAAATGACAATACAGAAAAACAAATGATATGTAATAGAAAATCTTTTTTGAAAATCCTTACTCAGAAGGCTAGAGGTACAGCTCAGTGGTAATCACTTGTCAAGTATGTTTGTGTGTGTGTATGAGAGACAGGGACAGAGACAGAATACAAATCTTCATCCACATGGCTTGTACACTGAGATCCTATTTCTTGTCTTTCAGTAATTTTGGTTTGGGAAGTTGGAGGGAATGATCTAGCATGCTTTAAACTGTGGATCTATTATGGACAACTTTGGCAAGTGCAGTGACTACAATGGTGATCCTGACATGTGTTTTGAGTCCCTACCCAAATGGAGAAGTAGAATTTCGTATTCTTCCAGGAACTTGTATCTAAAAAAGAAAGAAATATCCCAGATGCATCAGTTCATTTCTAACATTCTCAAATCAATGGAAATGGAGTTATAGAATTTCCCTCTATTTTAACTAGTTTGATCTTCATCCAAAGTGCTGTAGTTGGGTACAATTTATCTTTTATGCCCAGATTCAAGATTTTTTCTAAAAGGCAGTATTTTCATTATATTTCTTGAATTTTTTCTTCATATCAAGGAAGTATATGAAAATTCAATAAAACTAAGTATTTTTAACACCCTCTCACTGCAACAATAAAGAAAACCTTTATCTATGGATAAGACTAGCCAGATCATGTTGAGTGCTGCTTATTATATATGGCAAGAATTTGGGGAAGGTCCAAACATTGTGCTCAGTGAAGCAGGTGCCAACCAAACCAAGTGGATCCTGAGAAAGAAGATAAGGTGTGCAATTACAGAAAAACTTGGCACCTCTCATACTGCAGAACCTACAATCAAGAAAGTACTAAACTGCATCAATATGTTGAGTTCATGACCTGCCACTCTTCAGCAAGTCAGTAACAAATGGGCATGGATGACCTGAAATCAGCACTAACTTGCAGCACCTCATCTCTCTTAGATTCCCAAAGAGAAGGAATGGACTATTTATTGCATGCCCACTATGGGCCAAAGATGTGCTCTCTTTGAAATAGTGCAGTCAATAAATATTTGCTAAATGGATAAAAATAAAAGCACACAGTTTCTCTCTTTATATCTTCTTTTAACCAGAAATCAAAATTAAATCATAAATTCTACAACAAAGTTTGGAAATATTTCATTTTTTGATTTCTGTTGTTTCTCATTTTACTAGTATATTAATAAATACTTCTATAGAACATGAAAAGATTAACTAGCTATTAATAGAGCTAAGTTAATATAGCTGTATTTAATTGTACTAAAATTACTGGATTTTTCTGGAAATTGATAATTTACAAAAATAACTGATCTTTACTTATATCAATTGACTTTTTTAAATTAAATCAAAATTATTAGATTCACGAAGATTTTAAAAATTGTAGAACCAGTAAGTACCTTTATTCTAACAATTCTTTACCTTCATTAAAAATTTTAAAAAAGGAAAAAGAAAGCAACAAAAAAGAAATATACCTGAATGATTAAATTAGTTACGTATGAGCTGTGGAATTAAGGATGATTTTTATTGTCTTTTTAATCCTTTTTGTGCTTTTCTATAATAAACATATATTTTTACAAATCACAGCCATGCTACAGAGAAAATGTAGAGAGAACGAACCTCTGCTTCTCTTATCAGAACCTAAATCTCCAAATCTAACTTTTGAAGATGGATCTAAGAATGTTTTGTTCTAGTTTTAAAGTAACAAAAGTTAAATGGAAAAGCAGAATAGGTTCATTTTTAGAAACAGAAGGAGAACAAAAATAGAGTGTGAGGGTGTGATAATTATTCTTGTAGAATTTTAATATCATGGGCATATTAAGCAAAGGCAGGAAATGTGTTTAAACACATCCACTTATAATGGAACAATTCACATGCACCCAAACCAGTCTAAATCTTTTCAGGGATTGCAGACTGCAGAGCTTCACCTGCTACTGAGGCCATATTTTCCCACATAGACTACATCAAAGTTCAGAGAGTTTAACTGAACTTCCATTCTAAACAATGCTTAGCAACATGACACTATTCCTTATATATTTACCTACCTGCAGGAGAAAATCAGGACAGACATCTATAAAATACTGTTAGCAGAACCATGAAAAAAAAGCTGATTTCTAATGCCATCATTGTATATCAAGATTGGTTCTAGCAATTGTTCAGTTTCTCAGTGTACTGTGACTGGTGGCTTTTCTAGATCTTCGAGAATCAAATGAGGGACCAAGGATGGGGAAAATAATGAGAAAATGATTACCATATTCATGGTGACAAAGGATACATTATAAGAGAATATAATGAAGAGAGTATGAGTCTGAAATCAGGGCACTGGGTCCTGATTCCAACTTGGCTCTCATTGCCTGGGTAACAGGTGTGTTACCTGACCTCAGGGTCCAGGCATCCTCTTCTGTAAAACCAGAGGGTGATTCTGGGCAGCCACTGAGATTCTGCCTAACTAAAATTCTAATTTCTCCTCTCTTCATGACTGATTCAAACAAAGGTTCAGATCTTTCACATTTTCTTAGAAGAAGTAAAGTTCTATGAAGAATTCTAAATCCTTCCTAATAAAAAATTGTTTAAAAAGTATAGAAGGCTAACTTCTCTATGGAGAGATTTAAATATTGAGGAATAGCCAGAGTCTCTAAGCATTAGAAAACTAGCACAGCTTAGACAAACCATAAAATAAATGAGCATTTGTGATATGGAGAGAAAGGAAACCGGGTTAAAGGAAATTTGTGTATTTACTTCTTAATTCAGCTCTAGGATAAAAGATAATTCAAACATATTTTTTAAAAATATGATATACACAGAATCCTTAATTCTGCAGTAAAATGAATTCTGCATTTTAATGGCAAAAAAGAAGATATTCTTATACGTCTCCTTTCAAAGCTATGAAAGTGTTATATTGGTACATTGGACGAGTATGAATGAATGCAGTATGCAACGAAGTGAAAATGAAATCACACAAACCCTTGGGTCCTTCATCCTTGGGAGGGGGAGGATTCCTAACTGGATCCCGGATACTGCAGTCTGTCCCTGCCCAGGTGAAATCACAGATGCAGGTGGCTTCATTACTACACACCTGTAAAGAAAAAAGAAGAGGGATGAGGGCTTTTTCAGCGTGCTCTGTGTAAAAGTGGTGATAACCAGAAGAGATGTGGGGCAGGGAGAACACTATATAAAAATTGTTGGAATATTTCCACCATTTTGAGGACTGGACAAGAGGGAACAGTTCATAGGTTGAATTGTTGGATGTATTTTTGTTAACTATAGAAAAATTAAGATTAAGAGAAGAAACCTTTAAATTTGTGTAATTCATGATGATATTTAGGCACACAGATGTCTAGCAGGTAGTTTTTTCAGAAGCAGTTGTTTCTACAAACATACATGAAAAACATATATGTTTAATTCAATAAATTAGTAGATACTGGGCTCAAGAGGTACTGTCCAAGATAAAAGATCAGGAGACACAAATCACCAGTGCACTGCATGCCCTCACCATGCCCAGCACCAAGCTCATTTGGTGGTACTTTCCCCACCAAATGACCTTCTAAAAAAGGCAGGTGATAACCCCTACAGCCAGGCTGAAGGGTAATCTCTGTCTCCTCTCTCTTATCCTAAGACCAAGCAGCAAGCTGGAATGGGTTTATAATTTACATGAAGTAAATAACCATCTGTGAACTAAAGAAAGAGGTGGTGACACCCTGTGAAAAACATTCAAAGACAGACTATTAGAAATAATAAAATCAAAGCTTTTGAATCCGAGATGTTAAGACACATGACTATGACTAGTAAGGCTGAATTCTACCTTTTGCTAACAAAATAAAAAATGAGAGGCATAGTAGGAAAGAAGGCTTTTAATGCATTAAGTTTTATGATTTTAGAGCAGTAACTGAAATACCTGAAAAGTCTGCCCAGTGATTCTTATTTAATGTAGCAAAACTACTGAATACTTATTATGTG